>NC_046160.1:103187832-103483575 GCF_011064425.1 Rattus rattus | reverse complement strand
CTCTGTCTTCCTTCTTGATCATGAAAAGCACATGACCTTACACCATAAGAGGATGAGTGCCTGCCTAGAAAGGCTCTGCCTTTAGCTCCTAGATTTCATAGATTTTCATACAATCAATTAATATGTAGTCTCTATTTACCTGACATTGTGATGTTTATTAATAACATAATAATAAGTAATATTCTGTTCATAGTGGGAGGTAGCCAGTGTGTCAACCATCTGCTATTAAGGAACATGAATAAGACATCAGAAAGCATTTGTCCCCTGAATTGTTCCTTTCCAAGAACCTCCTACTCAGCATGATAAACTTGTGGCATGTAGGTTACATGTGACTTAGGATAGCTATGAATGTGACCTGTATGAACAATGACAACATTGTACTGTAGTATCAAAAGATTGGACACTCCTAAAATAAACTCCACCAAAGCAAGAAGAATTATTGGGCAAATAATGAACCAAATAAATGGAGGGCACATACTCTAGGAGCTGGAATAAGAAAATCACCAATCAGAAGTAGAAAACGCTAAGAATAAAAATATTCTATTAAAAGAGAATTGGAAACCATCTACACAGTCCCATAACTCCTAAAGAAATCGAAGCACTTACTAAAAGTCTCCCAACCAAAAGAAAGCCTAGGACCAGATATGTTTAATGGAGAATTCTATCAGACCTTCATAAAAGACCTAACGCCAATACTGTCCAAACTATTTCACAAAATAAAAACAGAAGGAATGTTACCCAATTGCCTCTATGAAGCCACGATTATGCTTATACCTACACCACACAAAGACCTAATGCAGAAAGAGAACGCCACATCGATTTCCCTTATAAGTATTGATGCAAAAATATTCAATAAAATTCACGTAAACTGGATCCAAGAACATCATCCATCATGATCAAGTAGGCTTCATCCCCAGGATGCAGGAATGGTTCAATATATGGAAATTCATGAATGTAATCACCTACATAAACAAACTCAAAGAAAAAAAACCCAAATGATCATCTTATTAGATGCTGAGAAAGCATTTGACAAAATTCCACACCCCTCATGTTAAAAGTTAAATTCAAGGAATTTCCAAGGAATCAGGAATTCAAGGCCTATACCTAAACACAGTAGAAGCAATATTCAGTAAACCAGTAGCCAACAACAAACTAAATGTAGGGAAACTTGAAGCAATTCCACTAAAATCAGGGACCAGACAGGACTTCCCACTTTCTCCCTACTTATTCAATATAGTACTCAAAGTCCTAGTCAGAGCAATCAGACAACAAAAGGAAGTCAAAGGAATACAAATTGAAAAGGAAGAAGTCAAAATATCATTCTTTGTAGATGATAAGATAGTGTACTTATGATCACTAAAAGTTCCACGTTGAGAACTACAAAGCCCTGATAAACAACTTCAGCAAAGGGTTGGATATAAAATTAATTCCAACAAATCAGCAGCTTTCCTACCAAATGATAAACAGGCTGAGAAGGAATTAGGAAACGAACATCTTTAACGATAGTCACAAATAAAGTAAAATACCTTGGTATGACTCTAACCAACAAGTAGAAAATCCTGTGTGACAAGAACTTCCTGTCTCCTTGAAAAATAAATTGAAGAAGATCTCAGAAGATAGAAAGCCCTCCCATGTTCATGGATTGACAGGATTAATATAAAAGATGGCCATTTGCCAAAAGTAATTTAAAAGATTCAATGCAATCCTCATCAAAATTCCAACTCAATTCTTCATAGAGTTAGAAAACAATTTGCAAATTCTTTAAAATAAAAAAAAAACAGAATGTAAAAAACTATCTTCAAGAATAAAAGAACTTCTGGGGGAATCCTGCATCCCTGACCTCAAGCAGTATTACAGAGCAATAGTGATAAAAACTGTATGATATTGGTACAGAGACAGGCAGATAGACCAGTGGAATAGACTCAAAGACCCAGAAATGAACCCATTGCCACCCATGGTCATTTGACCTTCAACAAAGGAGCTAAACCATCCAATGGAAAAGATAGCATATTCAACAAATGATGCTGGTTCAACTGGAGGAAACTGATCCCTTCTTAGCACCCTGTACAAAGCTCAAGTCCAAGTGGATCAAAGACCTCCAAATAAAACCAGGTACACTCAAATTAATAGAAGAAAGATTTGGAGGAAGAACTTCGATCACATGAGTACTGGGAAAAATTTACTGAACAGAACATGAATTTTTTGTGCTCTAAGATCAAGATTCAACAAATGAGAGACCTTAAAAAATTGCAAAGCTTCTGTAAGGCAAAGGACACTGTCATTAAGACGAAATTGCAACCAATAGATTGGGAAAAGATCTTTATCAATCCTACATCCAATAGAGGGATAATATCCAATATATGAATAGAACTCAAGAACTTAGACTCCAGAGAATCAAATAACCCTAATTAAAATGGGGTACAGAGCTAAACAAAGAATTCTCAGCTGAGGAATATCGAATGGCTGAGCGGTAACTAAAGAAATGTTTAACATCCTTAGTCATGGGTAAAAATCAAATCCAAACAACCCTGAGATTCCACCTCACACCAGTCAGAATGGCTAAGGTCAAAAACTCAGGTGAGAGCAGATGCTGGCAAGGATGTGGAGAAAGAGGAATACTTCTCCATTGTTGGTGGGATTGCAAACTGGTACAACCACTCTGGAAATCAATCTTGGGGTTCCTCAAAAAATTGGACATAGTACTACCTGAGGACCCAGCTATACTACTCCTGGGCTTATACCCAAATGATGCTCCAACAGACAACAAAGACACATATGCCACTGTGTTCATAGCAGCCTTATTTACAATAATCAGAAGCTGGAAAGAACCCAGATGCCCTTCAACAGAGGAATGGATACAGAAAATGTGGTACATCTACACAATGGAGTACTACTCAGCTATCAAAAACAATGACTTCATGAAATTCATAGGCAAATGGATAGAAATGGAAAATATTCTGAGTTAGCTAACCCAATTTAAAAAAAAAAACCTGCACATGGTATGCACTTACTGATAAGTAGATAATAGCCTAAAAGCTCAGGTTACCCAAAATACAATCCATAGGCCACAGGAAGTTCAGGAAGAAAGACAACCAAAGTGCAGATTCAGTCCTTCTTAAAAGGGAGAACAAAAATATTCGTAGGAGGAGATATGGAGACAAAAGTTTGGAGCAAGACTGAAGGAATGGCCATTCAAAGCCTGCCCCACCAGGAGACCATGCCCATATACAGTCACCAAACCCAGACAACATTGCTGATGCCGAGATGTGCATGCTGACAGGAGCCTGATATAGCTGTCTCCTGATAGGTTCTCTCAGAGCATAACAAATACATAGGTGAATGTTACCAGCCAGCTATTGAATTGAGAAAGGGATTCACACTGGGGGAGCTAGAGAGAAGACTGAAGGAGCAGAAGGGGCTTACAACCCCATAAGAACAACAATGTCAACTAACCAGAGCTCCCAGGGACTAAACCACCATCCAAAGAGTACACATGGACAGACCCTGGATCCAGATGCATAAGTCGCAGAGGATTGCCTTGTTGGGCATCAACAGGAAGAGAAGCCTTTGGTCCTGCCAAGGCTGGACACCCTCCCCCCCCCCAGTGTAAAGGAATGTCAGGGGGTAGGCGGGAAGGGTGGGTGGTTGGGTGGGGGAACACCCACATAGAAGAAGGGGAAGAGGGGATAGGATAAGGGATTTATGAACAGGAAACCAGGAAAGGGGATAACATTTGAAATGTAAATTAAAAAATATCCATTAAACATTAACAAAACAATACAACAATGAAAAAAAAAAGAATTGGAGATAGTTTTCAGGATATTTTCAACCAAATCATGGTACAACGTCATAGTTGGCAGAATTTGTAGTTGCTGCCAGAAGAATGTTTGGGGCTCGTGTAGCCTCCACCCATCTGCTCGCTCATAGGATTTGATTCCACATCCTATCTCCTACAACACACGCCAATAGGTGAAAACTTCTAATGCAGCTGTAAGTTATGGTTATTTTGCATAATCGTGCCTAAATTTCAACAAGGAATGCATGGCTGCTACATTCCACTTGACAAATAATCAAATAGAATCACAAGGACAAATTAATGGGTCACATATTTAATACAATTTCTGTTTATGTACAGGTGTGTATATTTGTGTGTGTGTGTGTGTGTGTGTGTGTGTGTGTGTGTGTATAGGAAGCCGAAGAATGATGGGAGAATAAAATCAAGTTATGACACATGAAAGTTAAAAATTAGAGTCTTAGTACCATTGTGGAGAAAAAAATCAGTGTAAAGTTTTACACCATAGCTGTAAAAAGTGACAGGAAAAACAGTTTAGAATTCTAGACTGTGACGGAGTTGAATAAAGAGAATAGAATAAACATTGGTCACTGGTCTACATAGGTGTGTGACTTTATATGTTTTTATCACTGAAGATCAGAGCATAAACCACGTGGCTATTTATTCCCCCTGCAAAGCACAATCCTCATGGCTCAGAGATTTGCCAACAAGTAACAAAAATGTAAAGAAAGAAAGAATCTATAACTGAAGCTTAAAACTTGGAGAGAAATGAAGGCTGAGAGCAGAGAATAAAGGAAGTCAGTGGCATCTTTTCCACGTAGCTTCTGTGCATTCCTACCCCTGATAAAGCCTCCATGCTCCAATTCTGAAGAAAGGCATCCACAAGATCAAACAATGGAACAAGCCTTTCATTCTCATTGGTTCTCCACGCCTTAATGTCTGAGTTAATATTTAGAATGTAATTATTTCTCTCTGTGATTAAATATTTTTCCCTTCATAAAGCATTCATTTTCTTTTTGAAGGCTGTGTCATCCTCTGGGGTAAACCATTTTCTCAGTATATTCCATTCCCTTCTTTCAGCTTCACTTAAAAAATAAATAGAAGATTATAAATATGGCTGAAGTTTCTACTGAAGAAGAAAGGTTGGAGATTACAGCTTTTTTTATGTTTAAGTGTTTTGAAAACTAAGGATAGACCAGATCCCTAAATTCTGTCCTTACACCTAAGACTATTTTGACATTTGAAGTTTTTTTAAGAAAAAAAAATCTAAGTATCATTCAATCAGGCAAGTCATTGCTTAATAACATATTTCTAAGATTGTTACCATTACATTATCTAAGAAAAACGAAGATTTTATGTACAAGTGAAGACTCAAATCTCCTTCTTCGTGACTGCTATAGATATGAATATCTGAGACCTGCTCCCAAATTGCATATTGCCAACAGAATGGCATTAAAAGGTTAAGTCTTTTTAATGATGACTAGTTGTGTGAGAATGGAGTCCTCGTGAATGGACACTTACAAAAGAGGTGACAGAGAGAGCCTTGGCTCCTTCCACCCTGTTAAGAGGAAAAAATGCCATCCATGATCCAGAAAGAAGTTATCAAATCTATAGGGTTTTGATTTTGCATTTTCTAACTACCCCTCCCCTAGAATTGTGAAAAATATACAGTATACTTGTATATGAACATACTTAATAATGTCCCTCTAAAGGCTGGTGATAATGACAAATGGAAGGTGAAGATCATTGGGTCTTTGTGTTAGGTGTTTTAACAATGGTTTTCCATATTTTATACTTGCTGAACTCTTATAAAACCGCTCTTACAAAGCTATCAGGTCTTCCCTTACGAACAAGTAAATGGACCATTTGAGAAGCTGAGTAAAATGAAGACAGTAAACACAGTAAGGGAGGGACATGTCCACTTGATCTGCATGATGTCTGAATATCAACCACCAGCAATGCTGTCTTCTCTTTGGGACTGAGGAGAAGGATAGTAAATTGGGAATATTGAAAGGTTGGGTGTCATGCCCATGGAAAAACTATTTTATAATATCTTTAGCATTTCACAAAACCTTTGCTCAGATCAACATCTGCACTGCCATGCTTCCTTTCTGTAGCAACTTGAATATGCAAAAGCAACATCTTACAAATCAGATTGTGTGCAACTCCAATTCAATCAGTGATCAGAAAGAGTGAATATATTAATCTGCTTGCAAGGAGTGAAGTGCCGGAACTTGGCTGATTTAGTGGTGTTAGCGATTTTTCCAATGTTTGCTTTTATGAAGTCACCCGAAATAATTCCTCTGGAGTAATGGTAGAAGTCAGAATTAAAATGTACTGAGCTACAGAACTCTGTGGAGGCTTCTAGCTAACCTTGTTGCCAATATGAAATTAGCATTTCCCTGGATACCTCACACAAACTGATTTCGGATGTGAACTATTGATATAGTAGATTTATGTAGTCACATGAGAATGACTGCTTTAAATATAGCTGATATCAAATGCAGGGGCAAGGTCAACAATAAGCTGAAGTTTCTTTCAAGTTCATGTTTCAAAGTTCTTCTGAAAGCACAAGAATTCTACGTGTAGTGCTATCCTTTATATTCTGACCTTAAGCCTACATTAAATGCTGACAGTTATTCTTCTTTTGTAGTTGAGAAGATTTAGTCATTTTAATCATATACATAAGATCTAGAATGTAGCTCTGTGTTGCATTCCCAAAATGTACAATGCCTTGCTTCTATCCTCAGCATAGACTTAATCAAAGTATAACTTAGTTGATTCAGGACTCGGCATATATCTTAGTTGTGAAGAATCCCAGTGAGATGCGTTCCTGTAGCTAGTAATCCTTCCACTGTGGTTCAAACTTCTACAGCCTAAAACAATTGCCGCATTGCTGTAATACAGTGGTCCTCATGGGGTAGTGACCTCCAACAGTTATTTTCAATGCTACTTCATAACTGTAATTTTGCAGTGCTTTTGAATTATAATCTAAATATTTCTGGAGATAGAGGTTTGCCAAAGGGGTTGCAACCCACAGGTAGAGAACCAGAATTTGGAATGTAATAGATTTGGATGTCAATAGAATAAAGCTCTTTCACTATTGAACCACCGGCCATGTGGGGGAAAGGAAGTACTTCATACGCATCCAATATGGAAGAAGCAGTGGGGAAGTAGCTGGGGAAATATTGTTTTGTGTATCCATCATGTGTCAAATATTTTAAATTGTATGAAATGTTTATATGATTGGAATTTTTTCACCACTGTTCTATTATATTATGAGCTCGCTCGCTCTCTTTTGCTTATCAAATTAAACCAGATGGGGCCTCAGGACTTGTCTATATTTTAGTGCAGTGGAAACTAAGTGTGACTCTGTTTAGCACTTAACTAACTATAAGCCAACCTAGTTTATTTGTCTAATCATAGCCAAGGCTCAGCCAATTACAGCAGCAGAGCTTTGGTCAATCCTAGCACTGACTACTTCAAATCATGTTACAATAAATAAAATACTAGACTCTTTTCTCAAAATCATTCTGATTAATTTTGAGCCAAAAGTTTGTTTCAAGAATATCCATTTTCCACTTAGTATTAATAGTCTAAATTGTTTAGCAAATTAAATTCCACATTAGAAGTATGACTTCAAATCTTTGTTTTGAAGGCCATGTAAAGAAGAAATTGTAAGGCGATTAGAAGTGAAAATACGGCTTCCAGGAGGAGGTTATTCTCTCATCAATACTGAAAGATGATAGTGTTTAATTGCTTAGAATGAGGGACCATGGATATATGCTAGGTATTGTCTATTAATTTTGAATACCTCTAGAACCAGTGATTTAGAAAATCAAGCTTTGCAGCTTGCTGGACATTTTAAATTTTTCCTCTTTTTTTCTCTCTTTTTTTAGTGGTGTGTGTGTGTGTGTGTGTGTGTGTGTGTGTGTGTGTGTGTGTGTGCATGCGCACGCGTGCATATATATGTATGTGCATGCATGTGGAAGGAAGTACAAATGCCTATGGGTGACCCTGTGGAGGTCAACCTAAGTGTGCTCCTCCATCACTAGCCACCTTAGTTTTTTGAGGCATGTCCCTCACTGAACTATGAGCTCCAATTCTGGGCAGCAAGTGCCAGGGATCTGCCTAGCAGTATTCATTTATAGGTGTAAGCCACCACACCTAGGTTTTAGGTACATGTACAGGGGATTGAACCTCAGATCTTCATGCTTTCCCTCTAAGCATTTTCCCATTTTGTTGTTCTCCAGGCCCTGTGGTAAGCAGAGCAGAGAAATGGCACCGCCAATGGCAGGTAAATCACAGGGTTTATGCAATTGTGCGATGTCAAGAGTCACGAAGCCACTGTGAGACATCAATACTTTGTTTTCTTTAAGCCTTGGTCTCTTTGTATTAAGTATGCTTGTTAAATGCCCACAGGCAAAAGTTCTTGACAAACTAAATCACCCTCTTTAATTTCTTGGTCCCAAGGAAAATCTTACTTCTGTCTGGATTAGGCCATACCATGGTGCATGTAACTTTATTGTTATTTAAGAAATTCCATTGTCACGTGATGTTTCCATTCCTTGCATGGCTACTTGTCCAAGGGCAAAAATCTGGAGCTCAGAGTATTGACTAGAATACCTCTTTGAGAGAAACAAGATTTTAAAGAAGTTGAGTGTACTTTCTCCATAGCTGAGAAAGGAAATTTGTTTAAGAGTTCAAACGGCTTTTTTGGGGCAACCGTAGTTTGACAAATATGTAGTCAGCTTTTGAAAGATACAAAATAGTGTGTGTGTGTGTGTGTGTATTTGTGTGTGTGTATAGTATCTGTGTAGTGTGTGTGTGTGTAGTGTGTGTGTGTGTAGTGTGTGTGTGGTGTGTGTGTGTAGTGTGTGTGTGTGTAGTGTGTCAATTTGTAATTCATTCCACATTCTTGGATTTTTCATGAGAGACTGAACCTTTCCTGAGACAAGCTCATAAGTGTAAAAACACTACATGTATATCTTGCTCAGTATTTTTTATTCTGTGGGAAGTAATGCATAAAAACAGATAATAAGCAGTTAGTCAATTTCATAACCACAAATCAAGGACATTTGTTAAACTACTACCCCATAAGGATTATCTTCCTAAAAGAAATACATATACAACAAACTCTCTCAATGTCAGATAATATCATATTCTATTTGAATGGACAATATATATTTAATGGAGAGGAGGTGTCTTTATTGTTGCTTAAAGACTTGAAGTAGCATTGTATTCTGTCAACATCAAAAACTTATGTTCTTCACTTTTACCTCATAATTACCTCCTCCTGATAGGATAGTCCTTCATGCACGCCTAAACATGAAGACTCTAAAATATTGGCAATAACTTCAGAAATCATTCATTTGTGCCTTCAGCAAATAGATGAACACATTAGAAATTTGAAAAATGATACTCAAGGTCATGTTATAGGTTAAAGGCAGAGTTGGATAAAGACTTAGGAATACTTGCTTCTAGGTCAGCAATCTTCCCATTACATCATAGTATGCCTATTTGAAACCAGACAGATGAAAACAAATGCTTTGAATAAATTTTAAATCAGTGATGCAAATATAGACATATGTTTGAGATTAAAATAAGAGGAGAGACAAAAGGAGCAGAGCTAACAGAGTTAATTAAAACTGGGGAGACTTTAGACAATTCTGCAAGACAATATCCCTATGAACTGGTCTGTCTATCTCAATAATTTCAGGAAAGACACCAATTATAAGATAGAGCCTCTGTCCCTACTGGCCTTTTTCATAATCAGAGTGGTGATTGTGCTGGCTAGTTTTATGTCAACTTGGTACAAGCTAGAGTCACTGAAGGGGAGAAAGCCTTAATTGAGAAAAGTGCCTCAGTAAGATTGGGCTTAAGCAGGCCTTTGGGGCATTTTCTTAATTGGTGATTGATGTGAGAGGGCCCAGCTCATTGGAAGTGGTACAGTCCCTGGGCTCATGGTCTTGGGTTCTATAAGAATGCAGGCTGAGCAACCCACAAGGAACAAGCCAGCAAACAGCAATCTTCAAGTCTCTGCATTAGCGCTTTCTTCCATCTTTCTGTGATGCCTTCCTTGAAATTGAATGGACTCATATGGAAGTATAAGCCAAATAAACCATTTCCTCACTAGTATTGCTGTTTTGTCATGGTGATTTGTTGCAGCAACAGAAACCCTAAGACAGTGACGGAAGTATTAAGGTGGTCTGGCATCCACTACCCAAAGACTATACATGGACTGACCCTGGGCTCCAACCTCATAGGTAGCAATGAATAGCCTAGTAAGAGCACCAGTGGAAGGGGAAGCCCTTGGTCCTGCCAAGACTGAACACCTAGTGAACGTGATTGTTGGGGGGAGGGCGGTAATGGGGGGAGGATGGGGATAGGAAGCCCATATAGAAGGGGAGGGGGAGGGGTTAGGGGGATGTTGGCCCAGAAACCAGGGAGGGGAATAACAATCGAAATGTAAATAAGAAATACTCAAGTTAATAAAGATAAAAAAGGTGGTTTGGCATCAATACACCAAGAACAGACTAACTGATTCTCTTTTTTGTGTCCTTGCTAGTTAGTACTTTGTTTGCCTCCATTTGAATAGCTGCTAATTGGAATATAAAGAGCTATAGAAAAATGCTAGTTTGTACATAGCTGCAGTGAATTATCCTGCTCGGAGAAGTATACCAGTCCAAATGCCCTCCTAAAATGGAAGACTTGACCACTTTTAGAACTCAACAGCCACCAAATTCTTCAAGTTCTGATGGAGGGGCTGCACATGGGTATACTGGGGCTCAGTATTAATGCAGTGTCCAGAGAAAATTCTTCCAGAAGGTAAAGTCTATCTGAACCTTGAAGCAGGGACTATAGCAGAAGCACTAGACATATATCAATGGCTCACAAGAGAAGGATCCCTGGAAGACATTTTGTTCTTCATTCTCTCACTGGCTGTGCTTTCAAGTTCTCAACCACAAAGGTTTCCTTCTTAGAGATCCTGAATGCTCTCAAATCAAGAAGTCCTGGTCTTGAAGCAAGCTTGATAACTAAACCAAAAAGATGAACATCTAGCCTACATTCACCAGGAAAAGGGCAATTGTTGGCGCACCTTGACCTTGGTTATAGGCATAACAGAATGGCCATAGAAGACTTTGTGAATGATTGAACAGTGTGATTTTCAGAGCCATCCACAACTCACTTAATTTAGCCATGATACTTTCTTTTACAGACTGTATCCTAGAATAATTGTCATATCTGCTTGGGTTCTTTTCACCCTGAAACAGGGAAATTGTTTTGAGGGTGACTTTTTTTTTTTTTTATACAAAATGACCAAAGTAAAGATGGAAAGAAGAGTCTTGGAGTGTTAGAAAAGATAAAGCAGATAAAAATGATCTCATTTTCAATTGTCGGATTTGAGAATGCCCATTCTCTAAGGATAATCACACACATTTTTATTGCTCTGAAATAAGGCTCAAACATGGAAGCCTAGATTTATAGGAAAGATAACATCGAGTACAGAATAATCATTTGCTCTTATTTATCATTAATGTAATGGCTTGATTTCTAAGAATTCATTTCCTGTCCTCTTCCGTACTTCCAGATTTGAGGGTGAGCCACAGATGTAAAAGTGGGAGAGCTTAGCTAAGCACAGTTAAAAGATGTATCCCTCCCATATTACAAAGAAAATGCTAGAAAACAGCAAGCGTGGTATACAGTGTTTAAAAAAGGGATTGAGAATGAATAGTAGAAAAAATAGGGATGAATTTTTGGTTAAAAAAGGAAAAGGAAAAAATGTGTTCACTATTTTCTCTCTCTTAAAAAATGCTAGGAAGGTATTTCTAAAAGAAGAAAAATATGAGCCTTTCATCTGTTCCTGAAAACCAAACAAAGCAAAGAGCTTGTGTTTGGTGGAAAAAATATCTAGGTTATGTTCTAAGGAAAGAACCGGTCCCCCCATCTTGTTATTAGGCATATAAGAACAAAAGGATAGCAGGCTTAGACAACTGAATATGTCCACAGGATAAAGCTAAGGTTCTGTTTAAAAGACATGTATCAGAGCTACAAAAAGGGCAGAAGGTTTATTTTCATGTCTTTTTCCAAGACAAAGAGATTTGATGTCATATCTAAGGTCCTTTCTGGTTATTCTGATATTCATATATATATATACATATATATATATAAAAATATAATGAATATATATGAATATATATTGTATGTATATATATATATATATATATATAATATATATATATAAAACTAAATAATATCAGTGACAAAGTCATAGACTACTAATGAAGAAGAGACCCTTTGGCTCCACAGAAGTACTTAAGGCCTCTGACCTTGCATAATAGAAGATGTGTGACACAATCAATAAGACAAAGTGGCTTGAAACACTAGAACTTGGCCTCACAGGAGGAAGGAAGTAGGTCTGCTCCTCAGGACCCTTGGGTCCATTCTAGGCTTATGTTGACTTAGCTATTATGACCTTCATTAAGCAGATCTGGTTGCAGATAGACTTGAAATGTATGCCATAGAATGGAGAGATCTCAAATAGAACAAGGGCAAAAGAGATTTATCACAAGGCAGCAATGATCTGGGCCAGTTTGACAGCAGAGTGTACGGGCAAAAATGCAAATAAGTGGCTGTGGTTGACTTTAACCTGTTACTTCTATAACCAAACAGTAAGAGATTAATAGATCCTCATTTAGATTCCATGTTTAAGATAAAGCAAAATAGAGTTAATCAACCTTCCCTCTTTCCTCATGCATGTCATCCGGAAGGGGCCCAAATCTTACTTTGCCCTTTGTGGTTTGAGTCCCCATTTCTACTCCCCAGTCTACCCTAAACATCTAATCAGAAAGCAATAGTCTGAGTTTGTGCTAACCAAGCATTCTCCTGCAGCATCTTCTACATCACTTACAAGGTCTGGGACTTTCAACGACTAATAAAAGTAACCATGTGGAACTCTGAAAACTGAAAAGCAAGCACAACAGGGAGTGTGTGTGTGATTCCTGACAGCCCACATGTTAATTCTTAATTCTTAATACACTGTAGGAGAGAGCCACATTTTCTGAGTCTCTGATTTTTTTTTTTAACCACACCATGTTTCTGGAGAAACTGTGAAATATCTTTTAGTGTTTCCTTGCCACCTCCAATCCACTCTCCTCCAACAGCCCACATTCTTAATTCACAGATTACAATTGTCTCTCTAAGCCATATGTACTCAGTTATTGACATAAATGATTTCTTAAGCGGTTATACAAGTTACTGTTCAAGACGGAATAATGATCAAGTGGTGTCACGGGTACTATTAGGAAGTCAGTTTGCTGTATTAAGTGTCTTTAGTGGAAAATCAAGGAACAAACAGGACACAGGAGGTACTGCTCACTCCAACAATGTAAGGTACAGACACGGCATTACAAAATAGTGATGTCTAATCTGAAGCCAAAGACAGATGGGGAGGCAAGATTGGTTCAAGTAAGAAAATCCTGAAACAGGGGTTGGTAAGGTAGATGATTACATATTATGATTTCCTACCATCACAATTTCCTGCATTGTGAGCAGGCACCATGTTGCTGGGTGTATACAGCCCCAGAGATCCATAGCCCAATGTGTGCGCACACCTTTTCCCAACACATCCACTGAGGACAGCTAACAATCAGATCCCCACTGACTCCTCCTCATATGGAAGATTAATTTCCCAGTGGTTAGAGGAATCAGGGTATTGCCATAAGTGTGTTAAGAATTTTCAAGTACACTTCAAATATTCAGCTAGAGCACGAGCAAAGCTTCTTGAAGAAGTCCCATAGGTTGCAGTATAACATTTCTTTCTTAATGCATATTAAAAAAAATAGTACAGCTTCTTCCCAACCTGGATTTAAAAGGTAGCTTGAACATCTAGCCCTGACTTACTTTATATTTAGATGCTTTTTCTCTCTAATCTCTTAACTGCAGTATGAGCTTTCCTGACATAGAGCATTACATACAATTTTTTATACCTGAAATCCATGAAAATATATCCATACGGTATTATAGTCGGTTGAATTTTGACATGTATATTGTTTCAGTTGTACATGCTCTAATTTGCAGTATGACTTCATTAGGCTTATTCTCAAGAGAAGGGACCTCTGGCCTGAGCTGCATCATTTCCCAAGGGAAGAAATTGGATTAAGAAATACACTGTAGGAGAGAGCCACATTTTCTGAGTCTCTGATTTTTTTTTTTTAACCACACCATGTTTCTGGAGAAACTGTGAAATATCTTTTAGTGTTTCCTTGCCACCTCCAATCCACTCTCCTCCAACAGCTCTCATAATTTTTAGAAATGAAATTTTAACATGTCACTGTCCATTGGCAAAGCTTTCAATGGCCCCTCGTTGAAGAAAAAGATAAAGCCCTAGTGGTAAAGTTTTCAGGAAACAATGCTCCATACCCTCCACAGAACACCTACAAATTTTCCTGCCCTTTGGGCAATTACATACACAGCTTTTCTGACTCAAGTTCAACTCATAAAGAGTTTTGAAGTTTCTACTCTCCCTAGCAGAATTTAGCATCATCTGCAGAGAGCCAAATGGCCTATTGATGCCTTAGAAGTGGGGGATACAAAAGGCTGGCAGCTTTCCTTTCATACCATTGTAAGGATGCAACAAATGCCCAGAAATAAGATAGGGAGAACCCTACCCCTGCCCCATCATGTCATTAGGCATAGTGCCTGCTGATATGATTCATTAACATGACAAAACGATATGTACTTAAAGATGAGAGCTAGCTCTAATTCCTGCTCCACTCCCACTAAACTCCCAAGAAATGGTCAAGGACAACTTCTCAGGACTGGCATAATGGTTAAATGACAGGCTATTTAGACAATGTCTTTCCTAGTCTCTCACTAATTGGTTTAGGAATGAACATACTACTTCATCCCCTGACCAATGGGACACCAGGGAAGTGGAATGAAGGATGTTGGAAATAGTTTTCTGTGTCTGAGAAGAGGACATAGAAGCAAGGAAGGGGTCTTTTTCTAGATGTTGTCTTTTGATTATCTGAAGTCGCCACTGATGCCTCACATCCAGGATTGATAGTCTAAAGTACTAGGATTTTTTGGGGGGTTTTTTTGTTTGTTTTATGTTTTTTATACGTACTAGGTTTCAAGCACATGCTATGTTTGTCTGTTCTTGCATGTGCCTTTTATTCCTGAACCTGTTACTTCTAATCTTAAGCCATCATCACAGAACTGAATGTCAAAATTCTTTGCAGTAAGATTATACCTCAGCGCTCACAAGTGCAGAGATGGTTTACATGTGTGTCACGTGTGTGCACGCACATGCACACAGACAAAAACACAAACACCATCTTTATGGATGTCTCAGTGATAACATTAATCTTTTACTGAGTAGTAAGATTTTTAAAAAACAAAATATTAAAGTCATATACAGATTGGTACAATAATTTCAACAGCTCAAAAGTGATTTGAAAATGAATTAGAATCTACAAGGCCAGGCCAGCTGTTAAAATTCTCTTTGTGGTGAGTGTTGAATTTTTCTGTTGAGTCAGTTATTCTCTATCTTCAATGTTTATTGTTGTGTCATATTAATGTTTAACCCTACCTAGGATCAGTAAGGTGGAGAATCATAAGGTTGATGCTATGTTGAGTTTGTTCTTCTAGTGTATTACAGATTGTTAGCTTGACTGAATTGAGACATGAGTACTGGATGAGTTAACACAACTCTGGGTGCGTCTGTCCAGGCATTTCCAGAAAGGATTAACTGAAGAGAAAAGGCTTGCCCTACATATAGGTAACACCATGCCATAGACTGGAGCCCAATAGAATCAAATATAGAGAAGGGAAAGCACCCACCAGCACAGGCATTCTCTCTCTGCTTCCTGGCTACATTAATGAACTGTTTGGATGTTCTACCTGCCATGATGTGAGAAAACTTCTGAAAATTATGAGCCCAAATACATTTTTGTTTCTGTAGGTTGTTTCTGGTAGATAAATTCTCTCACAGTGATTATAAGAGCTTGACTCCTGCAGAAAACTTCTACCTGGATGGGGAATAAAGTAGACAGCAAATGAAAGGCATTGGTTCAATCTTAGCCTTGCTTGCATTATCCTCTTTCAAACTATAGCTTGGATGAGCTTGTCAATCTGTATGACCTATATCTATTGTGCCTTATTAGAAACAAAAGTTCATACTAGTAATTATTTTCATCTCTCATACCTAATTTGTTTCCTGTGCCAAGAAGCTTGTTAACCAAGGGACAATGACACCTCATTCCCTCCTCTTGTAGCATTTAATTGATTGAAATGAATCATATTGTCAAAAAGGAAGACTTTATCAAGACTTAATAATCTGTCCATGAAGACCAGCATTTAAACAAACTGCAAACAGTGTAAGCATTAAGAAGCATGACTAGAGATGACTTACTCATTTTATCCACTATCAATTGACACCCCAAACTTAATTTGGAAAATTTTCTCCCTAGCAACTATTAAACTAGAGTATGCTTTTACATTACTATGTGAATCAATGCAAGACACTTAGTATCTTGATTGGTCTAGGTTTGCAATTAATGAGGACTGGTAGCATACAGAATAATAAAACCAAGAGGGCAGAAAAAGGATTGTGGTCTGACAATACTGTGGAATGTTAGAGTTCAAAAGGATGATCTGTTAAAGTGTAGCCTATGAACCACCTGATACAATCACCTGGAAAATATATATATATATATATATATATATATATATATATATATATATATATATAATTGAGATCCTACCCTTACTCAATAAAAGTGTTGTCAACTAGAGGTTTACATCATTATCATTTTTACGTTAAAATGTGTGTGTGGGTAAGGAATGATGATCATAGATGAAATTATTTTGATATGTAGATTGCTGCTAAAATCAGTCTTTCGGGGAGCTCCACATTCTCCAGAAGCACTGATTTCATGTTTTAGTTAGACGACAGAAATATGGAGTCTAGATGTGGGAATATAATTTTGTTGGTAGATTATTTTCTGAGAATGCACACAACTGTGAAGTCAGTGCTCAGGAGTGCATAAAACCTAGCATGGTGGTATATAACTATAATTCTAGCACTTGGGAGGTAGAGACAGAGAAATCTGAGACTCAAAGTCATTTTTGGCTATACAGTTAGTTTGAGATTAGCCTGTGTTATAGGAAACACTGCCAAAAGAACAAAGAAAAAATAAAAACAGAGATAGATGATAGATAGATAGATAGATAGATAGATAGGAAGTTGACAAGGGTAAAATCATACTTAACATCATGCAACCTACTACTGACATAGTCTATGGTGCTAACATAAGTTCCTGAAAGTTCTATACTACAGCCCGTCTGTAGGATGATGTCATACAGGTGAAGGCAGGTACAAGATAGAACAAGGCCTGTCATTGGACGAGAAGGAAGGAGAAAAGTTTTAGAGAGAGGAGGAACCTGAAGTGAGTCAGGAGAAGCAGTGGAAAGAACATGAAGGCTGATGTTAAGATTCCTCTCTGCACATTTACAGGTTGTTATGAATATTCTTAAGGGATGGATGTGTACAGGGCTTTGTATGTTTAGGTGGGCAATTGTATCTTATCAATTGGATCAGAGGTTATTGTGTTGTGTGTTCTTTCATGTGGTGATTTAAGTTTAAGAGAGTTTGTGGTGGCTGGAGACACTAAGCCGCACAGAATTTGGAAGTATATTTCTGGCATGGTGGCAACCTGCCTTGGGAACTAGATAGGTAGAGAGGTTGTTGCCAGGCTCAGAGAAAAGCCATCAGCAGTGTGATATAAAATGGAGGAGAGCGGGTGAGACGCTTTGCTGACTGAGATGAAGACATCTACCAGATATCTTGGGGCACTACAGTACCAGACCTAGTACGGAATAAAAGAAAGCCTTTTTTTAATAATTTTACAACAACACCCCCGTGCATACAGTCAAACATACACAACAGTGAATAAAATTGTATGATGGATTTCCCTGTCTCTCCATCAGTTCTACACAACCAATGTATGTCTCACCCTGTCTCATCTGTAGTCCATCCTATGTGTCTCTTTATCTTAGACCCTGTGAACTTTGAATTAATTACATAATCATATAACCTAACCTATAAAAGTGTATTGAACAGTATTCATATAAGGAAGAACAAAGTATTACATAGCTTTTGGGCATGTCTTTTCTTCTCATCTAAAAAACTTAGATGCATCAAATATCAGACTTGCTAAAATATTTTTATATTTGTTAATAAGTGTTGTTACATTTCTTTTAATCCTACAATTAAGAATTATTTACAAAGGGTACATTAGTTTCCTATTAACTCAAAAACTGTTTATTTTCTGAATAGCAAAAACAAAACAAAACAAAACCAGTTTCCAAACTCTGTTACACAGAGACACTCTAGGCAATTTGAGAACAACCAGAAAAATAAAAATACTAGAAAATGGGCTGGGTTATAGCTTTTTGTGTGCAAATCAAAACATAATTAGATGAAAGTAATGAGCCCAATGGCAAGTAATCTCAACACTTTGAAAAACATGACCTAATTTTTTGCTTTTATTTGTAGGTACTTGGGTTGGCATTACACAGGAGGGAGTGTATGCACAGTCTTCTATGTGGGAAGTGTACTTAGGATTTTCTGACTGCCACCATTCTTTCATTAGCTATTGTTTTCATCTAGAAAGGCCCTGTCACGCTGTATGTAAGATGATTAAATGCTTCTTTATTGTAATGTACATAAATGAGAGGGAGGGAAAGATAAAGAGAGAGAAACTCAGGAACATCTTTCAGTACAAGGACTTAATTATTATTATCATAAGATATGCAGCTTTTGAATCCAGATAATCACGGGGCAATCATCTCTCAATTTAATTAACAAGAGGAACAATGCTTTATAAAACTCCAAAAGACTGAAAATGAATTCTGCTATGGCTACCTAATGGTTGAAATCTGCCATTAAAATAGCACAGAGGGGTGGAATAAAATGTAACGATGTGTACAATGAGCACACTGTTGAGATTGTTGCATAAGCGATGGCCTATGAGAATTTTGAAATTATTTTATGCAAACAGTAGTACAATACTCTTCCCATATAAGGAAACAACCCCCTCCTTATATGAAAATACATATGCACATTTACCTATACACAGATTGTACATAGGTTTTGATGACTGCCATCTATCTTTGGTTTGTTGTTTTTCCACTCCTATATCTTAACATCTCCACTCTCCCATCAGCTTCTTTGCTGGGATGGGAGAAGGGAATTGAAGTCTCTGTCTTATGCTCACAAGATGATACTTCAGGCTCCCCAAGATAATCCAAGGTACCCTTCTCGTCTCAAGAGCCTAATTAAATCACACTTACAAAGACCCTTTCTCCCAATAAGTTAATGTCTACATATCCTGAGGGGTATCTTTGGGCGATATTTTCCAATCTTTTAAAGGTAAGCTGGTGAACATTTTTCAGGCTATACTTTATAACATTCTCTTTCTTAGCTCATTCCTCTCTCTGGGCTCCTGAATGTCAGGATGCTAGCATGCATGCCAAATTTGATGTAAAGTGGAGCTGAAGTTTGATACAAATGCTGGTCTAAACCATTCTTCACAACTCCTTAAACACTCTATTAATACATGATAGTTTCCGTAAGAAGTCTGCCCATTTTGAAACTAGCCTCAATTTCAGATAAAGTATTAAAACACTTTCATAAGAATACTGCACATTGATGTAACATATGGATTTAATTAATATTATGCTAAGCATAGTATCATCAATTCCCACTGGTGATGTTATGATGAAATCAATATTGAAGGCCAAAAAATATGCAATCTGACAAAAAGAGACAGCAGTTAGAAAACTGTTAAAATGAAATACATAATAAAAACTCCATGCTGGGACATTATATATGTGGCAGAAATAAAGATGTATTGGCATAGTAGTTGCTGACGGTAATAAAATGTTATCAAAGTGAGTGTTTTTAATCACTAAGAGAGAAGTCATGGCATATATCTAACAGTGGATAATTCAATATTTCATTATATTACATATGCTAGCATTTCTATTATTTAGATGAAGCGACATTGAAATAATACTAGGACTTGCTTATGAGACAAATTCTAAGTTGCTGCTCTTGAGTGGATAAGAAGATCATCAAAAGACCAACATTTCTAATGCTCAAAGAACAAAGGAGTAGCACCTTGGCTAATGCATGGCCTAATGAGGGACGAAATGACAAGTTACAATGCTTTAAAATAACAAGAATATGATGAAAGCTATAGTTGGTCTTTAAAAAGTAATAAAGTATGCAAGTACAAAATCTCAAAATAAAATTTCAGAACATGATAGCTGGGTATTTTGAACATCTGGATGCTTGACATACTTCAATTAAGAGGATTAGCTGACATTTTCTGATTTATTTTGAAACTGATCATGTTCAAGTACAAGTAACCACCACTTACGAGACTACCCAGTCTACTTAAAGCTTATTGAAAAAGCCAGAGCTTCCCTCTCACATGTTACAACAAGTCACATTATCTATCAGTCCTACTTAACTTGAACACATTGCCACATACTTCTCTACACACAGTGTACACACCTGTGCATCCATCAGAGAAAGTATTACATGTATTTGCTGAAGGTTTAAACTGTGGGTGGGTATTAAAGAGCTCTGTGTGAAAGTGTACAGATTTAACAATATATCTTAAACATCATGAAACAGCTTTAAAGTTAAAGTTACATTTATTGTGTGTGTGTGTGTGTGTGTGTGTGTGTGTGTGTGTGTGTTGTAGTACACACATGGAAGTCAGAGAACAACTTATGAGAGTTAAGTTAGTTCTCTCTTTCCACCATGTAGGCCCCAAGGATTTAATATATGTTGTCAGGCTAAGTAACAAGTGCCTTCCTTGCTGAGCCATCTCAAAAGGCTGCAGAAATATTTTTAGCTAACATTTCAAGTAGCATAGTATAAGGCACTTAGGGTGAGCATCACCCTAAGAATTTATGGAAATCATTTGGATGATATCTCTGTTAATACAATACGATAACATCACTTTATTTTATTCCTAAAATTAATTTCAGATATTCCATTTTAAATTTTAAATGGATTTGCTAGGAAATAAAAGAGAGTTCCGAACTACACTATGGGAGAGTAAAAGAAAGGTACTTGTGATCAGATCAATAGAATCCACTACAGCATAGTAACAGAGACACTAGTAAGATTAGCAAAGCAGAAGTGGTGATAGGGGAAGCAACCACTGCAGTATTAACTCCCAAGGCTTAAGAGGCCTTCGGCAAGACAGCCAAGCTTCCTCTCTGCCCTAGGACAAGACATATCCATCAATGAGATCAGTCAGAATAGAGCATAATAAGCTGGTCATTTTGCACATTGCTTTATCATAAAATATATCATTATTACTTTAGATATGAAATAACTCTCTCTAGAATAATACAAATTAGCTAATTATTTTGTAAGAACTTGGTAAAGCAGTCTAACTTCAACTGTGGCAGAGAACAGAGTGGGGCTTCCTAAAGGAGGAGAGCTACAAGTCGAGAGCGGTAGGTAGGAGGACTTCTTCAAGTCTTTATCGGATCGGGGAGAAGGATGCAGTCATAACTCTGCAGGAGTTCTTCAGGACCCTCCTACAAGAAATAGCTGGACATTTTATAACCTCTTTCCAGCCAAGCTGTTTTCCTTCTGACTTATATCCTACCCTACCTCAGAGGGCAATAACCATGTGTGAAATGTGACGTTTTAAACAATAGTTGCTTTTGAGTTATGTGTACGTAAAATACCCCTGGGAAATATTGAAAATCTATTTCCCCCTGATTCCATAACTTAGCTCAACAGATCTACTTGAAATGTTCTTTCCTTTTGTCAACTAGGCCGATGTTGAGGCTAGGAAATTTTTAGTCTTTGGTGTTTATTGGTTCAAGGGATGCTTTTCTTTATATTCCCTTTTAATGTGTTTTTTTAAAAATAGTTTTTCATAAGTTCCCTGAAAAAAATCAGACTCATTTAATAATTGATGGGTAACATATTGCATTTTAAGATAAGGTACATACACAGTAGCCAGAATTAGTTCCTTTTTTCTAATTTGTCACAGTACTAAAAAGTGGTAACAGATTTAACCTTTAGGTTTTAGTCTTAAACATCAATAATATGGAAAATTATACATGCCTAACAGAGAGGAAGGGAGAGTGAGCAAGCCTTAACACTCTACCATCAAAAGATTCTGTGCTAGGGAACCAGATGGGAATGGGTAGCATTCTCAAACAACTGGGTGTCTATTTCTCTCAAGAAGCCACTGGTGATGTGGTCCAAGCATTTACTCAGAATTGATCAAAGAATAGGCTTCATTACAAATGAATAGAAGAATAATGTATTCTTGAAAGAAGTCTAGCTTGAAGGTCAAGGGACCATGGAATCTAGCCTCCTTTCTAGATGATCTTAGAAATCATCCAACACTGTTGGGCCCAGTTTACTCACTTGTAAGTAGAGGGCGTCTTCCTTTTTTTAAAACAAAAGTTAAAAATTGCAAATAGCCACTTATCATAATAAAATTATTTTTTGATATCTGCATAGAGATAAAGCACAAACAGAAGTATGAGTGACTTGTTTTCATGGGTTGCTATCTTTAGGAAGTAAATGAAAAAAATCAAGACATGAAACACATATAAGAGCTATAATAAGACATTTTATTATATGTATGCAATGATTTCTCAGTTTATCTTTCTCACCTATTGGAAAACACATTATGTATTATGTGAAGCCTATTGGACATCTGCCATTTAATTAGCAGCGCAGCTGCCTTGTCTCCCAGGTTGCTATAACATCTGGACTGTAAATGTCATGACATTCAGCATACCCATGTTTGAAACACCCTGCATACTGCTTTGGTCCCTGCATTAAAATCCTATGACTTCTTTTTTTTTTAAAGCAGAATCCCAGGGTACACATAGAACTGGATATCCATTCATAAATGACATACAACATGTATTTAAAAAAGAATGTTAGCGTGGGGCTGGGGGTGATTTGCTTAGGCGTCTTCACAGGGAGAAATGAATGTCAATAATGTGTTGGAGAGGTCTAACCAGACAAAACAGTATCTGGAAGATAGATATTGAGTAAAAGTCATACTTTCTGTCAATGAAGATAAAATAAGTGATCTAGAAAATGTTGTACAGGCAAGGCTGTGTTGAAGCTAGCCAGAACGAAACATACAGTTTTAATTAATTGAGTCAGCACTGGGACCAGCTACTGGCATATGATCAGAACAAGCAAACAAAAGAATGCCCTTGGTTCCTGTGGAGTCAGGAACATATCTGTACTGGAAACCTCCTGGGGAAATAAGGACACAAGTAACAAAGACAGCTTTAAAAACCCATTTTTCTTTCATATATATATATATATATATATATATATATATATATATATTCAAACTACAAATATGGTTTCTCTCACAGGTTGGTTTCTGTTCCCCCTGACTCTTATAAGGAAAATTAATCACAGTTGTAAAAAATGAAAAGCAAACCAATAAACCAAATTTGGTCTTCACGTAATATATGGACAGTTCATGTGTCAAGATAGAAATCTGTGACTTCAGTGATTTCCTAAGGGTTGAGCCACTGCCTGCTTTGCACCTCTGCCCCTGCCGAGTGATAAAGAATTGTTACCTTTCCGCCAGCAAATCGTTCAACTTCATTATCGCACGCAGTAAAGGTTTTAGTTGGACATTTTTTATTTTTTGCCTGAAGGAAACATGATATTCCTGATAACCAAAGGATATTATTAAAACAACTTTTACAAAGAGGCTAATGCTAACTAAGTCATTTCTTCTTATGAAAGAAATTCTGCATGTACTTCAATGAACAGAGTATGCCTGACATGGGGAGGGTTTCATATCAGTGACTCTTGTTACATGAAGGGTTTTTTGTTTGTTTGTTTGTTTGTTTAGTGGACAGTTTTTAGTATTAGTAGAAGGCTGGTATTTAAGATACATTTTTAAAAAATTTATTACCATGGTTTTTGTAAGTATTAAGTCCCTCGCTTCCAGCTTTTCTGCTGCATTATCTGGAAGAGACATTAGGATTTAATTATTCATCCATTGAATATTTTGCAGTTGGTCACAGTAGTTAAATTCATGGGAAAAAAAACCACTTTAATTTATCCAAGGTCAGGATGCTTAAATGGAACATTTATTTAAGAGTATATCCTGCAGACACTAAAAAATAGTATTTTTAGTTTCTCTCCTTTTCATTCTTTATGAAACCACATTAAAGCAGTGATTCATGTGTTCAAATCCCACCTCCCAAGATTGAAAGCTCTGTGAACTGACTGAATCTTCTGAAAGTTTTCATTGCATAATTTCTTACCTAGAAGATGAAGACAGTGGAATCTTATTCTGAGGTTCATTGTGAGAATTCAATAAATCAATAAACAAGATGGATATTAAATAGTCCCTACCTCATAAGTATTTAAAAGATGTAGCTAATATTACCGTCACTTTTAATGAAAAATTATAAAAGATCTAGATTTAAATCTAGACAAGCCTCAAAGTCTCTTACCCTAAAGGTATTAAATTCCCACAAAGTCCTCAATTTATCCTTTAATAAAATAGTTTTCAGACTCCATATCCTCCTGATTAACAGAAAAGCCAAGCTTTGCTATATAAGCAGATGAATTATGGACCTGAAGGCAAGAGGCAGGCCAGTCTATCAGGATGGAACTGCTTCCTGGAAATGTTACTTCAAGTCTCCCTTATATCCTCACACCCACCTCATCACACACCCCACTATCTTCAGACTTTTCTCTAAAAATAGTAGCTTACTTGACCAAATGTAAGATGACTATGAAGAGCTCATTGGTACAACAAACTCAGCTTAATTCATCAAAATGTGGCAGGCATAAGACTTGGTGCTTAAGACAGACAGGTCTATCATGGTAAAAATTGAGAGGTTGAGGCAGGGGAGATCTCACAGTGTCTTCATGACTTTTGACACACACACGACACACACACATACTAGCCTATAAAGAGTCTGTGTCCTAAGGGTACCCATTGCTTCCATGGCAGCCTACACAGGAACAGTATTTACATCTGAAAGGTTCCCAGGCAGAGAGGTTTTGAAGGTAGGAGACTTTCAAATGCTTGCACATGCGCACATGGATACACACACACATATACATTTTATACACACACACACACACACACACACACACGTGTGAGTGTGCGTGTACATGTGTGTGTGTGTGTGTGTGTGTGTGCGTGCGTGCGTGTGTGTGTGTGTGTGTGTATGCTGTCTACCAAGGGCAAAGTAGAGGCCTATATGAAGAATTAGCAAGTGAAAGTCGGTAAAGCAATGCTTCCCCATACTTAGTTCTATACTATAAATAAATGGAGCTGACATAGGTGTGAGGAAGGAATAATATTCAGCTAATGTCAGAAATATCAATAATACTACAAGATCCATAAAAGCAGTTTAGAAACATGACTGCAGTGCACAAAAGAACAGAATAATCCAAGCATTTGTTGAAGCTGACACAATTAAGAAAAAGAAAATTATAGATAAAAGAAGAAGAAAAAAATATCTAACTTAAAAGGGGAACCAGAAAATAGGTCATTTGGAGAGCCAAGAAAGCTCACTGAGTGGAAATATTGAATGCATTCAGATCTTTTTTTTTTTTTTTAAAGTTAAGAGTCTTACTTGGGTTGAAGCTTTCAGTTCCTGGTAGTTTCATACCATGAGAAAGGAATGACTGTTAAATTGAAAAATATAACGATCAGTCTTTAATGGGGTATGTGGTTTAGAGAATGTTTTATTATTTACCACTTTGCATGATCCTTCTGTGGAACCTCTTAAATAAAAAATCTGAGGGAATGACTGAAACGTGGCTGGAATCACGGCTCAGAAACAAGGGCGATCCTTAAACTGGAGCCCTGTCTGTTTAAGGATTTATGAGGTGTCACACTCAGAGCTAATTGACACTTTCCGTGGGAAATTTAGGGGCCAGTAAACCAGGCAGAAACAGAGTGTCTGTGGCTTGCTTGGCTTACTTGATCTACCCTGTGTTGTTGGGTGGAGGGCTCCAAACATCTTTCTCCTCAGCCCCAAACCAACCACAGAAACCACACTGCATAGCAGCCCAGTCTCCCTAGCAGGAGACTTCCAAGGACTCCATTTCTGAGCTGTAGACTGGTTCAAAAGGAACTTTGCATTTGAATGATAGGGCAAGCCCCAGGATGACTTCATTGTGACTTCTTTGAGTCAAACCTCTTTCCAAGGTAAAGGTCAAGAATTTGCCTTTAAAGAGAGTTGAGATATCTGCCTCAAGTCAAATAGATAAGTTACTGACTAGATCAAGGTGCAAATGATATATTTTTGGACACTAGGAAATGGTTATTTATTGTTCTAAAGAATCTAGTACATTCCCTTTAAATATTTTCTAATATGGAATATTAACATCTTTCCATTTATCCAAGTCATACTCATAAATACCTCATGTAGGAACACATTTTTAGGGAATTAAATAGTTAATATCTACAATTCATTCTCTGGTCATAAAAATACCAGCAGTGTAATAAGACACAGAAGAAGAAAAGTACTCACTGCATAAATCTTCCTTAATTATTATAATGAACCTTTCCCTATAATTCACCTTATAGAGAAAATCAAAATGCCAGACTTGATTTGCCAGTGTGTCTGGATAAGAGAATGTATTTAAATTAGCGGAGTGGCCATCTGAGTTAATCCCCAAATGGAATGGATTTTAATTGGTAGCCTCTATCAAGTGCTTTCATTTTTTTCCTAAACTGTAGTGTACATAGAAATGAGAATGATGGCGAAAACAGCCATTACAGGAGAGCAATTGTCCCGGGACTATTGGAATGAGATTAGACCTCACTAGCCAGCATAGGTGTTAGCATTTTGTCTAGGCTATGCCTCACAGTTACCTGGCAACAGCCAGGTGTACCTGGCTCACTATAAAGGGGCTGTTTCACTCTCCTCTCTCTCTCTCTCTCTCTCTCTCTCTCTCTCTCTCTCTCTCTCTCTCTCTCTCTCACCTTCTTGCTCTGGCTCTGTCCTCTTACCCCTTCCCCCTCTCTCCCCATTTTCCTCCCCCTTCTCACTTGCTCATGGCTGGCCTCTACTCCTCACTCTGCCTTTCTCTGTCTCTACTACCCTCTCAACTCCCCTCCCCATACCCTGAATAAACTCTATTCATGTGGCTGGTCCCTCAGAGGGAAGAGATACCACAGCATGGGCCCCGCAGAGGGACCTCCTCACCCCACACCTGATTACACATCCACCAAACATATTCCTTCTCTCCTACTTTTTATAAAACACAACAATAGATTCTAATGAGATTACTTTTCTGTAACCCAGTGTGACTCACCAGTGTACGAAAGGTACAAACTGGGAAGCAGTGGCCCATATTTCTGGGGTCTTCCCACAGGTCTTATGCCTTTTGTAGGAAGAATAGAAGGTGCTGTTCATGAGTAGACTCCGAGCTTTCTAACTTGGATTCTTACATTGGTCCCCTGAAAATTGCTGAATATTTAGGCAAGAGGAGAGTTTATTCAGTATGTCTAAAATTGTTGTGGTTCCTACACATTTATCTTCCTTTAGAAGTAATACACTCTAGTTTGCTTTAAGAAAGGGTTCTTGGCCACCCAGCTAGTTGACTGTTACTGTATTTCCTACATCTTGTCTGGTAGACGACTGTGGCAAGTGTGTTACCAATGTGAGGAGAGAAGAAGGGTTCTTGATAGAATTCCTATTTTTCCTTAGGTGATGTACAAGTGTCAAGTGACACTGTAATGTCAAGGCAGCAAACATTTAGCAGTGAGGTGTGAACATCATACATATCCGAGAACACAGCACAGAGTAGGTACTCAACCAGAAGTTCCCCATAACTGAATACATGCTGTAAGTTGGCCGCAGGGCTTCAAATGCAACACACTTTTCTTTCCCCCAATGGTATCATCTGCTCTTTCCTGTCAATGCAGCTAAATTCTCAGGAGACAAATGAGGAGCATACTTCCCCAGTGCAAGATTAATTATTCCATGCCACGGCTAACTCCCAACCATATCAGTCTCTGACAGAGTGCAAAGATAAATGGTGAGGCAGCCATTTGAAAGGAAATCACTGTGGCACCTCTCTGCTCCATGTTATCACGTTCACATCGTCATGGGAGATAACTTTGAAACTGCTTGTACTAGGCTGAGAACCTATGTTCCAGCTGCGGCCTGCATGGATGAAAGGCTCCTCCTGCCTTCAAAGCCTCTCTGCCCTGGTGTGCCTTTCAAAGGCACCCACTGCATCTGTATAGGCTGCCCTGGAAGCAATGGGTGCCGGTGACCTTCTCCTCATGAAAGAAAACCCCCGAGGAGGAAAGCGATCCCTGATCTGGCAGGAAAGAGATTTTGCCTTGTCAATCAGGACTGGCAGCCTGAATCTGTTCTCAACATGTTGCAAGTACCTACCTCACTGCTCGCTGCAGGCTCTCATCGGGTTAGAAGGACAACTCAAGGGCTCTGTAGGCCAACCACTGACTGCTTTCCATTTCAAACGTGCAATGGCTCTACTTCACTTTAAAAGCCAAGCTATTCCATAGAGTCAATTTTCCTGGGAAAGACCTACTCTGTTAATACTCAGCAGGACTGTTCTACCTGTAAAGAATTTCGCCCCAATGGAGTGGTTGGTTAGTATAAAGCTTCAAACGGGTCCTCCCACATAGCTTCATGGAAAAGATCCCTTTCAGACAAGGCCAGCAGTTGGGGAAGTAATAGTCCACTCTTGTGGTAAATGGGGAGACCCATACAATTTCAGCATCTGATTGGGGTGCATAAGATAAATTGCTTCCTATATCTAAGGCCTGGGGAGGTGACAGAAGATTCTAGCTTCCAACTAGTCAGCATTGCTTATACCCTGACATTTCCCTTTAAGTTCTGGAGGGCATTGGGAGGAGAAGCGAACATTTATGTTGCAGTAGTTTCTCTTGGAGGCAAAATAAGAGCACAATGTTTGCATAATAGTGGCTCCTTCTTTTGTCGTTGCCATGAAACAACAATAATAACAAAATAGGGTGATTTGCTATGGAAGAGAGAAGCCAAGAGGAAAGAGAAATGAACATTGACCAGTGCAATACCTTAGCTTTCAAGGTTAAGCCTCCTGTGTTTTTCTTATATTTAATCACCTGCGGGTATACACAGGGTTGTGACCTGAAACAAAGAAGACATCTGGGCTGTGTGCCTCCCCATTCATGTTATTGCCAGCCTGACAATCACATCCTATTCCCCTATGATGTCAGATAATTGTTTGTCCCTAATTCTGCTGAAATGTCAAGGTCAGATTATGATGCTATGCACCCCAGAAGAGACCTTGAGAGCTGTTATGCTCCCCTGCAGACGTGTGAGATGTTGCTGCTGTGCACATCTGCAGAGGTCTTTAGATCCTGGCTTTATTTGACAGTACCCATTTTCTTAACTTTATTAACAAAGGTTTTTCTACTACCAAATTCTATATATTTCCTCTAAAATGAGGTACTCCTATGCTGTTAGTCTAGCAACCCTGCAATTCATCAGAACTTAACCCACTGATGAGATCGATAAGTAGATCTTGTCGCCATGCTTTCACCCAGCATTTCAGAAGCACCAGATGCTGAGAACTGGCGTGAAATGTGTCTTAGGCTATGTGGCGATGCTGTAAGAGCAATACAGATTGGGCTTAATCTTCATTGTGTTCCTTGGACACAGATGTTTTTCCAGGAACTATGCTAGACATTTAATGCAAACTCATATTAACTTACCCACCATTAGAAATGAAGAAACTTTACTAAAGCCACACGGCTTCTCCTTGATAGTAGATCTGGCCACTGATTGGCTTGACCAAGGCAACCTCCTTCCCCTTGCCATGGATCTTGTGTATGACCACTGAGAGTCATGTACAGTCATATACACGGAACTACTGTGTTCTGGACACATGAATCTTCACACAACAGTCTGTTTAGTATGTGTCCAAAGCCCAGGGAAATTTTCTAACAATAGATTAAAGGGAATTTTAGAAGGCACTCATCTCCCTGGTAACATAGTTTGTAACTTAATCTTGCTTCCTTCATAAACAAACTGTGGAAATAACAGCACTATTCCCAGAGAGCTCTGGGTTAGGGGTCGCCTTTCTGTGAGTGCTCCACTGGAGAAGACAGAGTCTACTCAATGGATAATGTAGACCAGGCAATTGAGGAACTGTCAACTAGTGCTAAATAACAAACTTCTACCAGCCAACTAGGTCAACATCTCTGTGCGTATCAGATTCAAAATACTTTGTGTGTGTGTGTGTGTGTGTGTGTGTGTGTGTGTGTGTGTGTGTTCTCACATGCATGCTGCAGTGATGATGGTGTATGTGTGTGGGGTGGGAACCAAGGTATAGCATGTCTCAAAGATTATCTTTCTTCCCGTACCTTCTTTCTCTCTTTTCCTTCTTTCCTTCTTTCTTTTTCATTCTTGGAGTAGGATCTCTTTTTCACTTGAAACTTGCCAAGTAGGCAGGGTGGTCTGCCCAATGAGCCCTAGAGGTCTCCCTTCATGTTCGTATTAAACCCTGGGATTATGAAGCCTCCCCATCATGCACAACTTTCTGTTAAGTGTGGTTCCTGATGAATTGAATCTTGCTACCATAGCAAGCAGTTTTCTGAATGAGCTATGCTCTTAGCCCAACACACTAGTCCTCTTGGTGGACTTCTATGTCAAGCTATACAAAGAGTTATATATTAAGTATTTAAATTATTTTTCTACTTATCAAATACATATTATAAGGGAATAGGATCATGTAGAAGTATCTTGGCAGCTAAACACCTTTGGCTCGGAAGCATGCCAATGTCATGATGAAGAAGCTCCACTAATCATCTGAGGGAGTCCTCACCCAGGCATAAAGAGGGTCAAGGAAAAATATCTTAAAGCTAATCCTCACAGACACTGAATATCTAAGCCTCTACATCATATGACTAAGTACTCATAAAAATTCACGTCCTTAAACAATGAGATAATAAGAAAAAAGAAAAAATATACGGACTTGATTTTGAATTGCAAATGTAAAGGAGAAAGGGGAAGAGAGAGAAGGACTGATGGGGAGAAGAAAGACAGAGGGAGGGAAGGGGAGATAGACAGATAGACAAGAATACATTGCAGAAGTACATCTCTCATAAAGAGAGCAGGAATTTCTTACAAAATGTGCACATACTCCATATCCTAAACTCTCCGAGACTCAAATTTGTCAGCGTGGCAACTACCTGACAGTTTCTATAAGTGCCTAAAGGTAGAGATATGGATCAGGTTAGCTTTCTCCCTTGGAACAATTCTCCTCTCAGGCTATATATTACCACTATACTATAAATATACCACACTGTGTGTGAAATATGCACGCAGTTGTTAGCAAACAACTACACTATTTTCCTCTTCCAGAATCTCTGTCAAAAACTACCATGGAGTTATGTCTTTATAACTATGCTGTGAATGAGATGCAGTCACAAAACCTGGTAGCGTCTTGTTATACGACAGGCCAGACCATCTGTGAGAACACAGGATTGATGACAGTACTTATTTAATTGTTCCACTGGACTCACAGAACATACCTGCTGCTTGCTGCTTGATCTCTAAACTCATTGACTAGAAGCCAGTAGACAAGTTGGTGGATGTGATTAGAGCAAACATGACTAGCTTAGCCCAACCTAAAAGTAGGTTGTTTTTGCCCAATGTAACTGAACAAGCAAGCAATCGGAGAGTAAGGATTCATGCTTCTCATCCTGGAGTCCGATATTATAGCCCCTTTTAAATATATATTCTGTATCATAGATGAATCTGAGACAAGAAAAGTCACAGGGAAGTTCTTGAGTGAGGAAGAAGGCAGAAACACTGTCATCTCTTTCCAAAGGAATTCTTGGCTCAGGTTGTCTAAAATCTCACCTCTGCTTATTTGGCATGTGCAAGGCATCAGAATTGGGGCTTTGTTTCTCATTTGTCTTGCCTCATGCTACAATGAGAAATCCTCAGATGTGTCATCTAATGTTCTCTCTGGAGTCTAAACTTCTTGGTACATAAATGATATTTTCCCATTTTTCCATGACCCCAAAGAACACTATTTAGTTTTTCTAAGAAGCAGTGTTATACAACACTGACGCTAGGCTGATGTTTCTTCTTTGATCTTCCAAAAAGTTCTGGACTTTTTATACCTGGCACTTGGTTGGTGATTCTAGAAGATCTGGCCCTAAGTCCAAGTGATAAGATTCCACATCTTCATACAAGTGCCTAGGCTATTTGATCTTATCTCTGTCTGCATGTGTCATGATCCATCCTACCTCTTATCTTCCTTATATGGTCACTGCAGGATAAGCCATGAAGTAAGGTTCTTTTCTTTTTGAAATCTCTTTAGACATTTCCAGTCTCTAATTCAGGACTGAACTTCATTATGTTTTATGTTACTTAATGCTACTATTTAATAGATTATTAGTCTATTACATAGTAGATTTACTAATGAATTAATTGCATACTTGTATGATGAATGGAGTAGGGTTTTCCAGCCTGTCTCTAGAGTATGCACTCATGTCATTGTTTTGCTTCCATACTCAAATGCTCAAATGTCATATACAGCACTCTGACCTTGGTCTCATACTCAGATCATGAAAAGAAATGTTGGGGCTTTCTCCCACAATGCTTAGAGAACAGAAACTATAGTTTCGACCTTTTAAGTCTCTCTACTGCAGTCTGCAGGATTCTGAGATGTGCAGATTTCAATATTGTATGTATCATGGAAAAACAGCAGCATCTATGACGTGTGCACCTTCCATACCAGTAACTCTTCTAAAACTTTTCCTCCTCTTGGTGTGGCACCACAATAATGTCTGAATATCGTTAAATGTTTCCTTGGAGGAAGTCCTGCAAATCATCCTTATTGACAGCCAATGAATGAATGATTGAATGAATGAATGAGTGTGTGTGTGTGTGTGTGTGTGTGTGTGTGTGTGTGTCACTAACAACCATAATAAAAGCCATAATGGACAGTGACTTGTGATGTTTGATGGATTCTGTGACATAGAGATACCAGATAGATAGCCCCAAAAGTGCTGTGGGCACAAGACTCAGGTTTAGTCTCACCTGTGAGCCTACCAGAGCCACCTTTTCCCTAAGCTTTTGGTTATTTACCCGTGTAGTCAGAATGAAGAATACATGTGTGTCTGCCGAACCTGCAGAACCCTAAGAAAGCCTTTGTAAAGAGGGTGTGGAGAAATAGCTCGCTTCTCTTCAGCTATTAAGTACAGGATCAGCTCAGCAAATAACACAATGCTTTGCTGAAAGTGTATCCCACTTTTTATAACACAGGGAGACCTAGTTTGGAATAAACTTAAGAACAACTTAACTGTGGACTCAAGGGAAAAGAGAAATGAGTTAGTCTGTTAAGTATCAATTAAGAAAGCATGACTTGGGTGTTCTTGATTCCTGGGTTCAACAACCTTCTCACCTGCCAGCTATGCTTGCAGCAAGTTCCTGAGAGGGGGAAGGGAGTTTGGCTCTGTGGGAGGTCTTCAGATGTCAGTGAGGAGATGAAAATGAGTAAGCACTTCCTGGAAAGGTAACAATTCTAAAGAGGGTAATTTATCACACACTGAAAAAGCACACAGAGGACCCTGGGGTGTACTTCTGGGTGGCAATTCATTGCGAGGTCTGAAATTTCATTTGTTTCCTTTACACACATCCACAAAGGAGTGGGAGTGGAGAGCCAGCAGAGAGGAAAGGAAGGAAACTGAAGGAGGAAGAGGCAATGAAATCCCCATTCAGGTTCTTAATGGAGCGGGCTTGGGTTTCATGAATCTTACTCTGCTTGTGACACAAACAATTGATCACTTACAATGTCACCAGTAACCAACACTTAGGACAAACTTTACACAAGTGGGGCAGGGCATGTGTCCCCAGGTCAAGTATCTTGACCACAAACAGTTCCCAAAGAAGGGAACAGAGCACAGAAAGTTCGCTTTCTGCCTATCACATCTACACAATGGCCCATCTCCTTCACAGCTTTATCTCCATTCTCTTCAGTCAAGGGCTGGGATGTCAAGGCACTTCCCCCTCTGAAAGTGAAAGTCCATATCCACCTAGGCAGGATAAGTCTTACTTCAAGGCTTCAAGGCTTCTATGTTTACATATCTCTCTCTATGGTCGGTGTTCACATATATCCCAGGTTCCTATACTCTTGCTACCTCCCTTACATTGTAGGAAGCTCACACTTTTCATGTGATCAACCTGCATGTTATACAACCCGTTTATGTATGAACATACGCAAATAGTGCTGACTGGAGTCCATCCAAGCCTATCAGCACTTAAGACAGACAAATATATGTCTTGGTTTCAAGTTTCAAATAGATAATAACGGACATTAGTTGATGATTTTTTAATTCACATATCTTGTTACATTCCATGCCTGCTTCTATCCATTGATCTCTTACTAAGAAACAAAAAGAAAGGCAAAAGAAGAAGAAGGAGGAGGAGGAGGAGAAGGAGAAGGAGAAGGAGAAGGAGAAGGAGAAGGAGAAGAAGAAGAAGAAGAAGAAGAAGAAGAAGAAGAAGAAGAAGAAGAAGAAGAAGAAGAAGAAGAAGAAGAAGAAGAAGAAGAAGAAGAAGAAAGAAGAAATGTATTGAAGGCCCACTGAGTGGGAACAAATCTTAGGATGTGCTAAAAGAAAACCTAAAGTCAATTAGTAAAAGACAGACGTAAAAAGACAATTACAACATAGTAGCATTGATAGTGAGGTAATAATAAGCTTCATTTGGTACAGAATGACATGGGTGGGGCAATGGGTCTCCCCATGAGGTCAGTCAGCTCTGTGTATCTCATGACTGTGATTTAAGCAGAGGATGACAGTGGGAGGCAGGAATAGAGAGTGGTGCACCTCAGCAGAAACTCCAGCATGTATGGGCAAGGAACTAATGAAGAAAGTTCATTTGGCAAGACAGAAGCAAAATCAGCATGGCCATGGCACTAGGCAGCAGGTTGGGTGGTATGAGAAACAGGGAAAATCTAGGAAGGGTGGCCAGAAGTGTGCCATTTAAAAGGAGATTAGACTCTATCTCAGTGTCAACCAAGGGGGATCCGTCCTTTGATGTTTGGAAGTTACAGATGACAGACGACTTGCTCTGATGGGAATTATACAACGTTATTCAGTTTTACACTAGTGTGAGGAGGCAAAACTGGACTCTGGGAAATAACTCGTGAAATTTCCAAAGGAAACACGACAATGTCAGTGATTGTTGGGGGTCAGGAGGGGGATTTAGTAGCATTTAAATGGTTAAAGCAAACATTGAGATGTCACAGGAAAACCTCAGTTCACTGAAGAACATATAAATATCCATGTCACCTGTAATCCCAGCACTAAGTCAGAGGCAGGAGAATTACAAGTTCGAGACTAGTTGGAAAATAGGGACAATATAAATATACAGGGCTATATTATAAAAACTGATCATGAATACATGAATGAATGAATGAATGACAGAATGAATGAATGAAGTAAGCAATGATCGAATAGGTGAAAGATAAAAAACTACCCACTTTATAAAACAAGCTTAGCAAGTAACAACCATAAGCCAAGAGAGGCCGTAAAATGTCTGGCATCATCTGACTCCATTTCTTCTCACTGAAGGGAACACATTTCACCCTCTAAGGAGCCTGATTAATGTGTTAAATCTTAGGGATTAAAAGGGAATAAACCTGCTTCCTGGAAACATCTTGCTCAGAGAAAGATAGTGATAAGCTCCATTTACCAAGCACAACTTGGGAGGGACGGCGGGACTCCAGATAAGATGGAGCAGAGCAGGTAGAATCCGAGCCACGGGCAGACTTTGCTCTAGCCCGCTGCCTCTTGCTGTCTTTCAAGCAGAGTGTTCAGGAGCAGCTCTGTTTTCTCTCTGCATTCTCATAGGCCAGTCGAGAAGTCCAGATACAAAGTTTCCAATCTCCCTTCCATTTATTTTATCCTATTACTTAAGTAATAACTTACTCTGCTTGTGCCCAGTCACTTTCCAAAAGGTTCTACAGCCTATAGTATATTTCCGCCAACTCGTCATTTAGCCAAGCTATGCACACACTTAACAACTTCAATAATTCTTCCTAAATTGCTCCTTCTATTCCCTTAATCATTCTTTTTCCCTCTCCTCTAGGCTATCTCCAAACTGTCTACATTTTCACAAGAACCCATGGAAGCAGAAGCCACCATGCACTTATTAATAATTTTCCTTGTTCATCATGTACCATCACCATTTCAAGCCCCCTTTATTACTTGGAACTTTTATTTTGCATAAAAATAACATATCTCTTGAGAAGCCTGCCTGATTCCAATGTTCCTTTATTTCAAAAGCTCTCTGACACCACTCACTTTTTTCTATCCCAATGAATAATGATGCCAGAGAAGGAATAGAAAACATGATTAATACACTATGAGACAGTGATGATCTGTTTGTGGAATTAGTTGGGTAGTACCATTTTTTTGTTACTGCACTGTACTTTTAAGGCTGCAGGAAGATATAGGAAGAATAAAAATAAAATTCATCTGCAAAATGCTTCTAAATGGAACACATTTATGACATTCCTATAGAGCTTATTTGCAGCTCTTTAAAAATAATTGACTATGTAATTAGAGAGATAGATCATATTGGTATAGAACACATATAGAGATAAATGCTGCTTTTTATAACCTCCCTGAGCATAGGTTGTTGCAAGGTACAGAGCAAAACTCACTAGGTATCTTAACTCTTAGTCTGGCTCTGACTGTCTGCTTTTGCCAAAATGAGACCTCAAGCAATACTTTCTACTTTACTGTTCATTTTTATGTACTTTATTATTATCCAAATCTTTCTATGCCCATTATTTATTTATATCAGTATTATACTCTTAGTCTATAAAAAGCACTAATTTCTTATCATACACCACACACACACACACACACACAGAGAGAGAGAGGGGGAGGGGAGGGAGGAGGAGAGAGAGAGAGAGAGAGAGAGAGAGAGAGAGAGAGAGAGAGAGATCATATTTGATGTTGGCTTTTCTTTTCTCTTTTTCTTTTTTTTCTTTCCTTTTTTTTTTTTTTTTTGAGACAGGGTCTGGTGGTGTGGCTTCTGCACTAGAGTACTAGCCTCCTTGGAACTCAGAGATGTACCTGGTTCTGCTTTCCTGACCACCACCATGCCTGGTCTTTTTAGTATGCAGACTGAAATATTGATTTTATTAAATACTGCTTGTCATTCATTTAGATAGCTTATCTATGAAAAGCTCACATCTGCTTGGGATGTCTCAGTGGTAAAGAAGATGGAGAAATGGAAAAGGAATCTAGTTCAACTTGGACTTCCACAGCAGGAAATGTTCTCCAGAGGTTCTGCTGATAGATTGCAAGCCAGGCCATGGATTTGTTTAAATCATGGGTAAGCTCTTCAAATTCCCCACTGAAGTGTACCTCATCAGAAACTGTGAAAGCATGCCAACATGCAGTTTGCACAGGTACTTGTAACAACAAATTAAATCCTTGCAGACATACAATGACAGGGGCATCGGCAGAGTTGAAACTGGCAGATTAAGATAGAGCAGGAGTAAAGGTGGGTACCTCACCAAGGAGATTGAATCACAAATGAATCTAATGGAGAATTGCTTTCCAGGCAGACATAGTTGGTAAAGGAATGACAAAAGCAATAACCAATAGTTATCTTTATTGAGTGCTTACTATGTTCCAGGAACTGTCCTACATATTTGAAACATAAGCACTCATTTTTCTTCTCAAAAATATAACAGAAACAGTGGTCTAATTTTTCTCATTGTACACACAAACATCCAAGTTCTTGTGCATGTTGGATAGGCCCAAGGAGAAAATAGTATGCTCAAAATTACAGCATCATAGATGCAGAATGGTGGGTGTTTGTGAGAAATATTGGGAGACAAAGATGTAAAACAAAAGGAACAGGAACTTGTATAGCCTTACATATGCGACTCTTCCACAGGCGTGACCATAGTAGAATTACTTTGCTGTGAGTTTTTCTATAGTAAATTTGTACACATTGTTTAGGAAGTATAATCAGAGAAGTATACACTTCAGAAAATTTGGACATGAAGATGTGTTGAGGTAGAGTCTTACGGCATTCATGAAAGGGATTGGAACCTGGTTCATGGTGATTCCCTACCCAGAGGTATAATCCATCTCCAATACTAAGGAAAATCTGCTAGATAAGCTTTGCATCAAAATGACCCAAAAGTAAAATCCAAGTGCAATAGAAAAATGGCATCTTCCAGCCATTAACAAAGGAAGAAACTATCTGGGTAAAAAAATGGAAATTAGCTAAGCCTTGAAGCAGGAACTATGAAAACTACTCAACCAAGCTTGGATGGAGAGACCTATTATTATTACTAATACTAACAACCATAATAAGAAATGAATTTAACCCTAAAGCAGGAGGCATAATTAGCAGCGTAGGCATGAAAATCTCATAATCACCCAAGCTTCAGCTGTGTTCAAGCAGCAAGAGTGGGAAGACCTAGAGAAAAGAATTACAATTAAAAAGAAATTGACATCTATGAATTGAATTGGGTACATTATCTCCAGCTTCTGGTTCACAGTTCTTACTATAAAATTAAATAGGGAGGCTAATTAGGCTGCAGGAAATTTTCCAGTGAACTTTACAGTTTCTACCAGGAGGGAAGAAAGACCAAAGCTATACATAAGGAAACAGAGAGAACAGGAAGTCTTCAAAGAACCAATTTCCAGCTACTAGAATTCTACTGAGGAACGAATCGATGTAAGCCAAACTCAACACTAAAATGTGTCTTCCTATTTAATACACAACCGGTGTCAAATGTTACTTGCATGATGCTCATGACAATTATAGAATCTGTTAATTATGTGTGGTCCCTTTTATCAAGGTGGAGAGTTTAAAGTGTTATGCAAAATGGCAGTGAGTGTGCCCTATGAAGAGATTGGCATCCTTGTACATGTGTGCAATTGCCTTAGGTGACTTGGTACCCTTGATATCCACAAGGAAAGTTTGCATCTTTGGCATACCATGAAAGCAGTGATTGAGAAGCTGAGCTCAGGAGAGCATATAGTCCATGCCCCCTAACCTAGCTATGGAGACTTTGAACAAGCCAGTCCTACAGACCTTTGTCATAACAAAAAAATTGCCATTCTAATTGCCTTTCCCTAAACCTTTGTCTCGGTCAGTGTTTTATTGCTGTGAAGAGACCGCCATGTTCATGGCAACTCTTCTAAAGGAAAGCATTTAATTGGGGGTTTGATTAGAGGTTTAGAGGTTTGGTCCATTATCAGCAATGTGGGAAGCATGTTAGAACACAGGCAGACATAATGTAGGAGAAATAGCTTAGAGTTCTACATCCAGGTCCTCAGAAAGCAGAAAGAGGAAGATACTGGGTCTGGCTTGAACATTTGAAACCCCAAAGTCCACCTCCAGTGACATACTTCCTCAAATAAGGCCACACCTACTCCTACGGGGCCACCCCTCCTAATCCCTGTCAAGTAGCTCACGCTTTAATGATCAAGCATCCAAATAATGAGCCTCTGGGGGTTGTTTCTATTCAAATTACCACACCCTTCTTCCATAGATATTACATTGATCAGTTATGGTCAGTCTGCTATATTTCCAGACACCAGAGCTACTGTGTATACTGAAGACAGAAGAGTAAGAGGAGCCTAATCCACTAGCAGTGCCTTGGCAGGAGCTGATGTCTTGAGTGGAACACTTCCTGATTCTCTCTGAAAAGACTAGTTCCTACATTGTTCCTCTTGGAAAACTTTGCAGATCAGAAAAAAAACTAAAGCTTCTCCCTGTTTTCCTAGACACTTGTCCTTCTTTGTTGCCGTTGTCCTGATTTTGATTAACTAATTGCTTTTGTTTTGTGAGACAGAATTTCTTTGTGTAGTCTTGGCTGTCCTAGAACTTACTCTGTACACCAGGCTGGCCTCAAATTCACAGAGATCTACCTGCCTCTGCCTCCTGAGTGCTGTACATCATGACCTCCAGGCTGTGATTGAGTAATTGTAAAACTGGCTTGTTCATGCCTTTTTCCACTTTATAAGGCGCCTCAAGAAGGTAGCCAGCATACATTTGGCTGATTAACCCTATCAACTCCATCTAGATCCTATGACACAGCATACTGTAGGCACTGTAAGCTCAGGGACCAAATAATCTTTATGATTCAATTTCTTAGCACTCTCTTGAATTCACATTATGCCCTGTAGTAAAATGACTCCAAAGACAACCTTTTCAAGCACTGCCGATCTTATGGGCACAACGTAAAATGTAAGTTTACCTGAGAAGACTCTGAGAAGGCTTTGTAAAAAAAAATTCTCACATCCACCACCTGGGTCTGTCTTCAGGGAATTTGTAGAACAGCTGGGAACAGGCTGAACTCTTTTTCAATTGCCAAATCATTCCCTTGGCCTTAATTATCAGGCTTTTAAGGATATGACATAATTTTACAGGGCCAAACACGACAAAAACCATCTCTGATACTGTCTAACACAATCTCCTTTCATTGTATATTGCAAAAGGAAAATGTGTCTTGAATTGTAAAAGGATGATGGTCTGGGAAAATGTCTACAACAGTCAAAAGAGGAAAACTCTTTTACCTAGATGCCTACTCGGTGAGCAGCAGAACAAAGAAATATACACCTTAGAAAACAAAGAGATGGAGATCGACATAGAAGATATATATATATGTATATGTATATACGTATATATATATATAGAAAGATAGACAGACAGACAGACAGACAGACAGATGACAGAGAGATGATAAATAAACTTTAAGGGAAAAATACCTAATATCACAGTGGTTTCTGTTTCCTTGCCTTCTATTTTTTTTTTTTTTGTAATTATTACCATACACCTGGCTAAACAACACACAACAAAAACAAGTTATCTAGACATTCATCCTCTATCCCTCAAAGTAAAACAGATGAACTTCCCTTTGGCTACTGGAGTCAAAAAGAACATTTTATAAGTGTTTTCTATATGGCGTTTTTAGTATGGCTTTGGAAGTGAATTTTGCTATTTACCCACTTTCTTCTTCAAATATTTTGGTTTACTGCAGAGCCTCCAGCAATCTTTGCTTTCTGGTTAGAAATGTTTGATAGCAATGATTCCCTATAGAAATAGGCTTGAGGGCATCCCCACCTCCTCCAGTCAGCTTTCCTTATGCCTTCCAGTTCTGAAGTTTTTCACATGAATGTCCACTCCTCTCCTCTTTGATGGCTATAACTTTTGGCTCGATCTCAGTGTAATGACTTGACCACACCCTCTTTCCACCATCCAAATCCATAGACATTAGAATTAATATGGGGACAGGTTGGAGGAATTCGTCTTTGTGTCTTATGATGTGTTATTCCTCATTAAGCGAGGGAATGTAGAGGCGATTGCTTTTCTCCAGCACTTATCAAGCATCTGATGAAAAGCAAATTCAAAAACATTGCACTGAGGAAGCTAGGAGCCAAATAAACAGACTGTCACCAAGCAATTTATGAGGGAGTCCAGAGACATACAAACTCACTGGTTGCATAAAACTCCAAAGTAGAAAAACCTAATCCTTGGTACTCTAGAAAATACTAGTATCTGCCAAGAGGCGGAAGAGTCAGTTTATGCTTATTTCTGTGTGCAAAAAAGTTTAGAGTGCTTACACATATTATTTAATGCTCTGTGAAGTTGTTAAGGAGTGCACATTAGGGTAAAACCAAACAAACAACCACCCAAAACAAAAACAAACAAAATAAAGCACATTAATGGAATAACAAAGGAAGTGAGGGTCTGGAGAGATGGTTTTCAAGCAGATGAAATGAGTCTGGGTCCCCAGAACTCACATAAAAGTCAGACACAGGAGTGTACATGTCTATAATTCCAGTGTATCCCTACTAGGTGATGAGCACTAGAGAGCAGATGACTACTGTAAACACAGGAATAAGCTTGCTTGGACTACGCAGAGGTGAACAAGAGGGACTCTGTCTCCAACAGGGTAATAGGAAAGCCTGAAGGACTGAAATCTGAAGTTGTCCTCTGATCTCCACATACATGCCGGAGAACATACATGCTCTCTTGTGTGCATATGAGCACAGTACAACGTTAGAGAATGAGAGAGAGAGAGAGAGAGAGAGAGAGAACGAAGGGAGAAAAGAGGACGAGGAGAAAAATAACTCAGCAGAATTGTACTTAATGACATATAAATATGCCGGTATATGATGTATATGTACATATATGTACACAGACACAAAACAACTTAGGGTTTTATTGCATTGCATTGTTAAACTCAAAAATTCATTGTTTTCTATAGTTATAGTGTGTGTGTGTGTGTGTGTGTGTGTGTGTATCCATGTGCGCATTTTATGTGTTAAGCCACAGATTAACTGAACAAAATTCAAGGTATCAGCCAGGTCCCTAAAAAGGGCAAAGTCTAAAACTACACAAGCACATTGGGTTTTGAGGGTAACTGCACATAGTCTTTAAGGTATGGGCTATAGATATGATCTTGAAGTTCACTTAATAGGAGCTGAGACTTCAGAAAGAAAGAAAAGTAAAATGCATTATAAGAATCTGACATGAACCTGTTGTCAATAATTATATCATCAGGTGCCTGAAGGCACTGGTCATTTGCTTCCAAGTTTGTTATTTCTACCATGTAAATCTCTCCCAGGAAAACTATCAACAAACCCCTTCGTACAGGCAATGTCTTGCTGGTTTTACTCACCTGTTCTCAGGAAGTCAGAGGATGGTACCAATCTTCAAAAGGGAGAATCACTCAGAAAGAGGAAGGAGAGGGTTCTACAAACTAAAGTGAGGGCCTCGGGGAGCTTGCCCACATGTACAGTGAGGGAGAATCGGCAGCAGCAGTGAGGCAGCAGGTACCCAGAGTCCAGGGGATAAGACACCAAGAGAATATCAATCAGGAAACAATGGAAATGTTAGGCTTCCTGGGTAGTTTCTCTGAAAAGACTTTTTACATGTGTGCTAGCTGTGACACAGAGAGGTGGGGAGAAAGAGAGGCTAATGAGATAATATAGGTGCTCACTAACAAAGAATTTCAGAAGAAAAGAAAGATAATCATAACAATAGAAAGTTAGCCAGGGCCAAGCATTTATTCCATTTTCTTTATAGCAGCTACCTCAGCTCCTAGAATAGTAACCGATGCCTTCTACCCACTGTGAAAATATTTGTAAAATGAATCAGTTCATGTGTGATCTTACATTGTTCTCAGAAAATGATATTACAAAGTCACGATAATGTAAGCTGTGAATCCTCATTTAACCAAATAATGTGATCGAGGTTTACTGGGAAATTGAAGAATGAGGAAGTTGATGTGGTTGGGCAGGAGAAGGAGACAAATCTCTTGTCATTTCCTGAAGAGTCACGAGTAGTTAATATGATGAGAGAGGTAAGAAATGGAAAGACAGTGCATTATGAAGAGAGAAGTTCTGCAAAATTCCAGCAACCTACAGGAGCAGAGCAGAGATGCAGGGTGAGGAGGATGCTGTCTGCTCTGGCCTGCTGTTTGGTTTTTTTGCAGGCTATGTGGTACATTGTCAAGTAGGGTTTTCAGAAAAGAGGTGCTAAGTCTGGAGTTTTTATATGAGAAATTTTAAAGGCAGAGTCATTAGCATTAGGACAGAAGGCAGAAGTTCATGTATGGGTGGCTACTGAGAAGATTACAATAGATCCTGTTAACTATTTCTTCTCCATGGCTGGGAGGCCCGTCCTGGTGGTCCAGAGTTGAGACAGCAGGCAGAGGGTTTATATATCTCCTATGTCATTACCTATCACTTTGATTATGAATCACCACAGGAAGAGACTTAGCTTGGGTAAATGACTCTGTAGATGAAGCAGGTCTTGCTGATGGACTCAGGTAAGACCTATCAGTCAACACTAGGAACTACTGAAGAAAATCGTACTGTCTTATTTTACATCAGGGACTGTATGGGAGCTATTTACTCTGTGGATGTACTGTTTTGACAAAAATAAAATTAAAATGTGAGAATAACTTCATGTCTGTAGAATTTGCTGAAGGAGCCTGAAGGAGGAGGTTTTGAGGCTAGCCTGGACTACACGGCTTATTTGGGCAGTGATGGACCATGCCTTTAATCCCATCACTCAGGTTGCACAGGCAGACAGCTCTCTGAGTTTGAGGCCAGCCTGGTCTACAGAGTGAGTTCCAGGACAGCCAGGGCTACTCAGAGAAACCCTGTTTTGGAAAAAGAAAAATCAAAACCAAAACCAAAAATAAACAATCACTACCACTATCACCACTACCACCACTGGCAACAACAAGGAGGGGTGGGAGGTTGGAAAAGGGAGAGAATAGTGGCTGTTTTTGTAATCCTCTGAGAAAAAAATTTTTTTTTCTTTTACTTGTTTCCCAAACTTGCACACTTTATGAGGTACTCCATGTTTGTAGAACTAATTATTTTATCTTTTTGTTCCTTTATTTCACCCAAGTACCTGGCCCAACTAGGCCCTCAATTAATGATGCCACTCACTGGCTGAATTCAAATTCCATTAAAAATTGAAGCTCCATGTGGTGCCTCAGCTATAAATCCTACGTCCTCCTATTCTCAACATCGGAAGCACAACATTTTCTAAATCAGATTATGGCACTCTCTACTTAGGCTAATGAATTTGCCATTTATCAGTAGACACACATGCTGTGATAGTGTTCCTATTACGGCCCATCTTCCCAACCAGGGCCCACTATGCAGTCTATTTTAATGCTAAAGCTAGCAATAATTTACCCATCATCCTTTATTGAAATAAGTAACAGGTATCAGATACTACTTTATGTGATACGTACGTAAAAATACACCACACACAGAGAGAAAGAGAGAGAGAGAGAGAGAGAGAGAGACAGAGACAGAGAGACAGAGAGACAGAGACACAGAGAGAGAGAGAAACAGAGAGAGACAGAAAGAGACAGAAAGATAAAGAAACTGAGACCATAAGCATTGCAAAAGCTTGAAATCAAACAGGATATGGAGACACTTATCGAAGAGGTTCAAGACTATTAATATTTTCCATCCTACCTTTTACATAGGTGAGCATGGAAAACGATTTTACGGGCTACTTCTTATTGATTCTTGCATACAAGGAGTGAACAAAAACCAAAGAACACGTGTAAGAATGTGTATAAGGGGCAAAAAAGAGGAGCTGCAGTACATTGAGATACAGACCATAGCATCTATTGTTTCAGACTGGAAAAAAAATCAATAATAAAGAAAACACACAAACCCTCAAATAAAGAAGAGTAACAAGGAGACCCTCATGGAGGTCAGTTCTGTTTAGTAAAAACCATCTATTCTCTGTGTCCTTGTTCACTTCTCCTGAGTGAGGCCACTTGCAAATGTCATCCTCTCCCCATTGCCAATAGATCATACATTTCCTAACAGGATAGATAGGGTAGTAAGGTTCTAATAATGGTAATAATAATAATGAGAAATGGCCCTAGAGATATATTTCATGTGTCTTGCTCTCTCCTTGTCTTCCTTCAGCAGCACAGTTTCCCAGTCAGTGGGGCATTAATCATTGGAACAGCAGCTGTAAGATAAAGGCTGGGGGAAATTTCATGGTGTATTACAGAATGAGTTGTGGGTGCACAAGTATGTGTCTCTCTCGGTATCTGGTAGGAGGGTATGGAAAGGCAGAGCAGAAAAAAAAATCTGTCATTTCATATATTTATACTGTTCAAGACCGTCAGGACTGGTTTCCCATTGTTACTGTGGATTAAAATCATTCACGTCCTTCTGCTTCCCTTGGAGGTCAACTCTCTAAGAGGGGAATAAATATTGTGATGAGGTAAATTTGTCTCTATTTTTTTTTCTGTCTTAGGGGTGAGCAGGAGAGTGAGGCACAGGAAGTGGGGACATCAAGAACCAGGATAGCCTTGGCTGATGGGAAATTCTTTCTTTGTCAACCCTTCTTTGGATATCTATTTATTCTCTTATTTAATGCTTTGGGTGAGTTCGGCTACCCATCTTGAAAAGCCCTGAACTACATTTTCAAGAAAAAATAAATAAAAAGATTTTGATAGGCCGGATAAACAGATGCTGCGGCTACTCATGACGGAGCTGGGAATATCTATAAGATCTTGCCCCATAAACTGAGCAGCCTGGAAGAAATCCTCTGGGACATTGTGCAAAATTTCTGGCAAGTCTCCATCCCAAATGGTAGTCTGTTCTTCAGGGAGATCAGCAAGCGTGATATATTATTTTAAACTTAATAAGCATTATTTTCTTAATAAATGCAAATGTACACAAATATTCTCTTTCTCTTTGTCTTTTTGTTCTGTCTTGTTAGTCCTTGTTCTTTTTGTGTCTCTGTGTGTTTATCTCTCTCTGTCTCTGTCTCTGTTTCTGTCTCTCTCTCTCTCTCTGTTTCTCTACATCTTTCATACACAAAGAGAGAGAAGGGAGGAAGAGGGGAGAAGGAGGAGGAGAAGGAGGAGGAGTGGAGGGGAGGGAGGAAGAGGGGAAGAGAGAGGAAGATGCCTAACTAGACAGGATGATAGAAGGAAGAGGTTTCATTATGTATACAAGTCAATCAAATTCCCTTCAAGCAGGGTGTATATAATTCACCAACCTTTTCATCCCAGGATGTTGATGAGAAAAATCAAAGGGGAACATATTTCTCCATTTAGCTAATAGTAGCAGCTCTCTAGAAACGAAGGCTTTAATTAGAATGTTTCAAAAGGCAAGGCTTGTCATAACAACACCCAGTGTTTCTCCTTTCTCCAGTCATTCAGACAGGCACCCGGAAGGTATAAAGAGCATCCTACCCTCCCACTGTCTCCTCAGAGACAGAATGGAGCTACTGGTGTTGAGACCTGGCTACGGATAACTGGGCTGGAAGATAGAAATAGGAAGTAAGGGATGGATTGTCAGAGATAAAGAACCAAAACCAATCTCTGGACTTCCATTTAAATTAGAGTAAATTAATCTTTTTGATTATCCAAGAAACATTTATTAGGCAGTATATCTTTTACACAGAATAGGCCATTGGGGATGTATTTGGACAAACTAAGAAAAAGGGGTGAATTACAAAAAAAAATTCATTATATTAATTAATTAAAACAAAGGCATTCTGCTCATCTTTCTCAACTTGAAGTCATCCAATTTGTGAAATGGTTATGTAGTTCGCCAAAATGATTAGAGTGGGTGATGGTGCATTCAAGTGTTATGAAGACTTTGCAGGATAAAACTAGCTTCTGTTAGTTCTTACAAAAATCGGGCCTTGATAGATAGGACAATAGAAACAGCTTTGTCAACTAGAGAGAGTCGATGTTTCCAGGATTCTAGGGTTTGTGGTTGTTGGTGGCTTTGTTCGATGGTTGTTTACTTTGTTTGAAGGAAGAGTCTTACTCTACATCATTCTTCTACTTCCCAAGTCCTGGGCTGTAGCTCTAAGTGACCAATGTCCAGTTAGTGCCAGCACATGCTAAGCTGCTATCAGCAGCAGTATAGCCCCATTCCTCGAACACCTTATTCTTTAGGCAAGACGTCATGGAAAATAGCCACAACCATTTCTACAGATAAGACTCGATAGGCAAGGGGCCTCTGGAAAGCAACAGCTAGGAAGTTTGAAAGCCTCAGACTGTAACTGTTAACAGACATGTGTGCTGCTGTAGGAGTGGGTGGCAGATTGTTGCCTGTTTTTTCTTTCCAACAACACTGATTTTTACTCATTATTAGTATATGCTGAATACTATTTCAGTTGGAAAAGGCTAAATCTAGCTGGAACACTGTGACAGGAGGTATGGCCAGAGTGAGAGCAAGGGTAGCAAGCACAGGTAACAGGGTAGACTCTGACTTTGGTCCTGGATGAAAAGCCAGTTAGGTGATTGCAAAATTCACCATGATCCTTAAAACCACTTGTCAATGGCCACACAGGAGGGACTGAGAGCCAAACCAACAACTTCTTGCTGTTCAGGTCCTTTGCACTAAGATCTAGCACCTTATCAGTAGTTTGGGTGGGAAAGCTTTCCTCCCAATCCTGTGATGTGGTTAGACGGCATCTCTATCACTCCCAGGAGAATATTTAAGCTTCCAGCCTAGCTGCTGTCAGGACTTCCTCAAAAGACCCCTTAAGAGACTGGACATCTCTCTGGGACATGGCTGCCTCAGACCTTGAAAATAATACGTTATCTCTCTCTCTCTCTCTTTCTCTCTCTGTCTCTGTCTCTCTCTCTCTGTGTGTGTCTGTTTCTCTCTCTCTGTTCTTCCCAGTATTTTCTCTCTCTCTCTCTCTCTCTCTCTCTTTCTCTCTCTCTCTCTCTCTCTCTCTCTCTCTGTCTTCTCTGTCTCTCTTTCTCTGTCTCTTTCTCTCTCTCTCTCTCTCTCTCTCTTCTCTCTCTCTCTCTCTCTCTCTCTCTCTCTCTCTCTCTCTCTCTCTCTCTCTCTCTCTCTCTCTCTCTCTCTCTCTCTCTCTCTCTCTCTGTCTCTCTCTCTCTGTCTCTCTCTCTCTGTCTCTCTCTCTCTCTCTCTCTCTCTCTCTCTCTCTCTGTGTGTGTGTGTGTGTGTGTGTGTGTGTGTGTGTGTGTGTTTTCTCTGTGGTTCTCAGGTTTTTTTTTCATCTGAACTTTTCAGAAAGAAGCCATCACTGGAGTATCTTACCAGGAAACAAGTAAATTGGAGTTCAATTTCCTTCCCTCCACATTATTCTCAAAAAGGGAAAGGAGAGCATCTATGTGAGGGCAAGCAGAACACAAGAGATATTTCCTGGCTGGCAGCTAAAGTCTAATTAGACTGACAAATCTTCAGCGCCTTCCCTAGCTATGAGGCTTGGCAGGAAAGCAAGGAGCCTGGAGCCACACATTATGTAAGGCTGTTAATCAATATTAGCTGAGCCCTGATCCTAAAAATAAACTTTCCCAGGGGTGTTTGTTGTTTAGCGGTAAAAGGAAGGGAGCAGAAACTGTGGATTCCTTATCTCATTTCTATCGAGCCCATGTCAGTAGGGAACAGGGAGAGAGAACGGAAGTGGCTAACTCTCCAGGCAAGTATAACCATTCTTGATACATGCTAGGATCACAAGACACTCAAGGCCTGCTCCATCCCAAGCTGAGACCCACAGATTATTCGAAGAATGTGGAAAATAGTTGGTTACCTATCCTGGACTTTGAGAATCCCACTGATGATGGTGTGCTGTAAATCTAAGTGCTATGTGTTTTACTGAACAGTGTGAAATTCCTGATCTAATTACCTAAATTGCAATGTCATATACTTTAAGCTAAAAGTTTCTCCATATGTTCTAACTGTTCAGTTAGGCTGACCTCTAATCAAACATATGGACATTTCTGGTAGACCTCTGTCTTCATCGTTGAGATCATAAGAGGTCCAAGTCGTGTTAGCTTTGGTGGGTAGAGACCAAACAGTGCTTGCACTGATGGAACTGTCAGGAGTGCTATGCTCATTATGGTACATGAGTCTGGGGGAGTCTCTTAGGTGGAGGGGGGATCCTACTGTGACATACTTCAATGAATGTGTATGAATGGCTTTCTCATGATCGTATTTATTAATCTCTCAATATAACAAAAGGGAGGGCACACTTATGTCCCTTAGGCAGATAGTGAAAGCAACAGAGGGAGACAGGACTTAGCTTAAGGCATATAACTAAGTAAATAGAAGAAAATGAGTGCTTAACTCAGAAGGTCTGGTGGCAAATCCCACAGTCTCCATTTAACAGACTGAAATTCCGCTCAGCATAGATGAACTATCAGGACAATTCATTTTGTTTCAGGCTGTCATTACCAATATCAAGTCTGAGGTGTGCTCCTAACCGTCCACAGCCTAAAACCGAGGAGCCCAAAGGAAGAATTTTCACATATATACTGTTAGTCTGAAAACTTAGAGTCCCTTTCCGGAACTTTCAAAGGTAGTTCCCATTCAATCATCACCATTATGATGCTTGAGATAGAATGAAATCTCATAGCCTTTCATCCCACTGTTTATTAGAATACTTCCAATCCAGGCTGAGCATCATGACTTTTCTGCCAATTATCTGGTGGTACACAGTCTGGCCAGTGTCAAGGTGACTTTGCCTAGGCCTAGGACACAAGAAGTAGGTTACGATCAGTTTCTTGCTAATAGCTTATAAACAATTCCAAATGGCGATTTGCACAGGACACAGTGAACTTCTTTTCTGCTGATAACTACTCAGACTGGAGGCCAAAGATAAGAGAATTCACATTTCTTTTTTCTTTTTGCAACTATTTCCCTCTCGGCCCTCTCCTCTCTTCTGGGAGCGTTTTGGCTGGAGAGACTAAAAGTAATGAGAGCAGTGAAAGACTCTTGCCACTCACAGTTTTCTTTAGTGCAGAATGAGTCAAAGAACCTGGAATGCAGACTGAAGTGAGATTTCCCATTTTAGAATCTGTTCTCTCAGTGTTGTTGTAGCTACCCAATTGCAGCAGAGTTGGTGAAGATCCTGTGTGGCACTGGGGGACAGGGGCAGGGGCAGTGGCAAAGTTGCTAGAAGAGCTCTTGTCTAATTCAAGCGAAGCTCTAGGCTTCGCTATCACCCCCACCATGAGCACCACCCTCAAAAATTTTCATGCTATTTCTCTGGGTAATCCTAGATTATGTCCACAGATAATTCAGTTCACTCCAGTCCTCTGAGTACTCTCCTAGATATAGGGGGTGAGCTTCAAGCTAAGACCTTCAAATCTGCAAACTTTGCAAGACACATCGTTAACTTACACTATAGCTCACAAGACCTGGACTTTCTTCTTGCCCCAGTGCACTAACCCCCTAAGACCTCATTTTATGACCCTCTCATCTATGGATAGTGCTCCACGTCATTCCATACGCCACCCTCCCAACGCACACCATTACTCAGAAGTTACACTGACAGCCAGCCCTCTTGTTTTCTTCAGGTTATTGGCTCCGTGATACAAATAATCTAGATTTCTAATTTTGTTCGTAACCTTCGAAAATATGTGCAAATTGGTTGATTTCATGACAAGGCATATTTTCTACAGTCCACTGAACTCTAAAGTTGGTTTCACAAAATAAAACAAAGATCCAAGGTGGGTAATGAGATGACAGAGGAGTCTATTCCTGACATCATACATCTTTTGATTTTCCAGGATTAAGTTTAGGGTCAAAATTCTACTCAGATCCTTCTGAAATATCTCATTCCCTAACCCAAAATTTCTAAACTCTGCTCAGAACTATAGCTCGTAATATCAATAGAAGTCCTTGTTTGCTCAGTAGATTGTTGCTTGACTTTCACACCAAATATAATAATAATAATAATAATAATAATAATAATAATAATAATAATAAAAATTGGCAAAACACTGACAGTCTGACTCTACATTGTATATTTAGTATAGTAGTTTTCTTGTTGACAGGTTAAAATATTTGACAAAGTAAATTAAGGGAAGAACACTAATTTTTGGCTCACAGCTCCAGTATATATCATGACAGGGAAGCTAGAGAATGAGGCAGCTGGTCAGAGTGTATCCAGGTTCAGTAAATATGGGGGAAAGAATGATTGTTTTCAGCTTGCTGTCTCTTTTTTATTCAACCCATCTAATGGAATGGTTCCACACATACTTAAGGTGTGTCTTTATACCATAGCTAACCTAGAAAATCACCCACAGACATACCAGGGGCTTAGTTCTGTAATCATAATGCCATCAAGTCTTCCCTGAAATTAGAAAAGGCTTGGAAACTTACAGCACAAATGGGTATAGTATAGACAACGTAAGCCTAGGTCAGGCCCAGGCAATGAGAAACTGATGGCTTCTGCTTTATGCCTATTTCAATATGGTCTGAGAGCCCAGAGAGTAGCCACTTTGCTAAAGAAAGCCACTAGACCACAGCTGGTCTGGAGCAAACCCTTGTCAGTTTAATTAGTGGAAGCAGAGTTACCTCCGACCAATGTCTGACTATGTAAATTATATCTAATGACGGAGCTGGCTTTCAGCTGAAGAGTTTAGGTAAAAAAAATAATGATTTTAACAATAGATATTTAAGTGACCTGTGATCTAACCTGAATCACTTAGCTAGTATGAGAATGGACTAACATTAAACCTGAGATAGCTGGCACATGTCCATTATATATAAAAGTTATACTAGTGGAAAAGACTATCTACACAGCCTGATTATTCTAGAAGTAGAGCATTTCTGCAGCTATTTTATTTCTGGTTATTAAGTGGCTACAATATAGCACATAAAGCTTGTCTGATCTGGTTTATACAGTGCCTCTAGAATAACTACTAAGTACAAGACTTTTACTGAAGATTATTATCTGTCCATCTGGCTTCTTAATGTGCCCTTTAGTTGCTTTTTTACCCCTAAATTGAAAGGAGCATCTTGAGGCATTCTTTTTAATATAAGGTCAAGATCCATTGCTTGGGCACAATAGCTGTGAGTAATTTACCATAGTCCATGCCATTCACAAGCAATTCTGTACTCCTATCAGTAAGAGACTGATATATCACAGAGATCAAAGTACCAATTACTTCCAAAAGACTGGAGCATTGGAGAGCTGTATCAACTCAAAAACGATTTGTTCACATTCACACACGGTTAAGAGCAGCACTAAAAGCACTTTACAGTTTCCCTTTGATCTGATGTGAGCACTAGCCAAGGTCCATCAGAGATGAACTCCTCAAAGGAAGTTTTCCCCCGCTGCTAATGTTTTAGGAAAGATTCAGGGAATTTTTTGAGTAGTGACATTTTGATACTTGTAGTCACACATGCTTAATTGTTTTTCTCCTAGAAGTGTCCCATTTTAGGACAACCATGCTTTAATGATATTATCAAAGTGCAAAAGCAAGGAATGGAGCACCGCTTGCAAAATGGTCTGCACGGAATTTCAGAGAGATGAAAACTGAATGAGAGACCGGTGAGCAGGAGACGTAATCTTTCCTATTTTCTTTTCTTTTTTGAAGTACCTCTCAGAGATCAAAGCTACATGAGTTCTCTTTATCCAAGAAAATTGGCTGGGTCATACATTGCATGTATTTGAAGCTGCCTACTATGTCCAGTATCTAAGACTTGTCCTAAATCATTGGGTAGGCTTGATGCAATCTGTAGTCAGTAGTTAGGCCAGAGTAGGCTTGACTTCAGAGTTTTTAGGTTTGCACAAAGCATGGGCCACAGTTCTTGTGGCTAGTTGGCAAGAACAAAGGTACCTAAAATCTTCCACAATATGTCTCCTCAGGTTTCTCTTTACACAATCCTGGGGTTTCTGTCTCCTTCAGCCCGGGTCTAATAAATTCTGCTAAGCTCCTGGCCTTCCTCCAAGAGCATGTATTTATGCACCCGTAAAAACAAGGAGTGTCAACAGATTTATATCCCATCTTTGTAGCCTAGCAGAAAGAAAATGGAGAAGCATGTAACGATGTAATCCAATTTTCCCCAGCCTCCGAAAGAAAAGCAGCTCACAAGAGGAAAGCTGTTGGAGAGAGCTCTCGCTGGCGCTTACTTGCTCTAAGAGACAACACAGGCTTAAAGATAAATCAGTGGTAAGGTTTATGCACCTTGAAATCCATCCCTGTCCAGAAGTCCCTGAATCTCTTGGGTTGTAGAAAGAGTTTAGGAACTCAAACAATCTGCCCTCGCCTCAACTCCATTTATGTATTTGCTGTGAGAGGGAACAACCAAAGACTGAAAATTACCACAAATTGGGGCAATTCCCTGAATCCCTGTGTAGCATTAAATCCGCTTGTGGTCAGTGAACATTTAGTCCTAAGGCAGACAGCAGAATCAGCCATTCCAATGGAGAAAGCAAAGCCATTTGCTCTTCTATTTCCCACAGAGTTGGCAGAATAGACTCTGACAGAAATGAACCAGGTCTGCCAAGACCTGTGCAAACAGAACTATCCTTTTATGAACAGGAAACAGATCTATGCTTGAACTACAGAGAGTCATAATAGAAATATATATTGCCTTTTATCTTCTTCGCAGTGAGTGGAGTGAGGTGTCTGGAGTTATGGCTGTAATATCAGCTGCGAAGTACTATTCTCCAGCATGTGCACAGGTATGCAAGGAATGGCACCCTGATTACAGGACTGCTCTGCCTTTGGAAAACACACAAAGTTGGTCAGTAACGTCATCAGTATACACAGATACAAATTGCTCTTAGGAACCATGAAATAAGCTGTCTGGATTTCTGCTCAAGCTCAAAGCAAAGGAATAAAGGAAGACAACATGTTTCCATACAGTGAAGTCACATAACTTCATTTTGAGAGATTAAAATAAAACCCAAAAACGAAGAACAAAAAACAAAACACATGGGTGAGTTTTAATTAATGATTCACTCTAAGATTGGAGTGTCCTCTAGAGTGGTGGGAAAGGGGACGTCAGGAACTCCCCTGAGCTCCTGCATCACGTGCGAAAACTGAGAAGCAGAAGGGACAAGGACTGATAATGTTTCTTTTTACAAACAACTAACTAGGGTAGGGATAATTTCTCCCACAAGCATTGGCAACCTTCTTTGATGCCAAACCATTTAAGGCTAATAACTCGATTAACCTCCTACCCCTTACTAACTAGATTTATGTACTGCGAAGAGAGGCAGCTAAGTATTAAGTTTCAGCTTGTATATAATTACTTTCAAGTGAAAAAAAAAACCTTACCACCGAAACCAAGAACTTTTTTCTACCTAAAATGAAACCTTTATGTTTGCTAATAAAATCAGTATATTAGTCAAATAAAGTAAAAAAAAAAAAAAAAGAAAGAAAGACTTCAAAATGACAAGTCATTAATTAGGACTTAATGTCAAACACAAAGACTCAACTATTCACAAGGAGTGGTTGCGATTCTAGTTTCAGTTGTCCTTGATTTAATGATACCCATTGACCTTAATAATGTGCAGTTCATGGTCTACCAAGGTTATCTGGAGAAAGTGAATAGAATTGAACTAGGGTACAGACTTGCTTAGGGTAACAAATGCTCACTTCTCCCTCCTCCTTTCTGTTAATCAAAAAGAAAAGGGAAAAGGGAATGCAAAGGAGAGAAGAGGAATGCCTTGTAATAAAAGCATGGTCCATTGTTCATTTTGAATAATATTTTTCCCGTTTCAGTGACAAATGGAAAGGATAACACGAGTTATTTCATGAGCTCATGAGTGCCACAAGGCTTCCCTAATTCAGTCATTGTTTCCTTTTTTTCTTTTTTTCTAGTTTTAGTTCTCATTACCTTGAGCATCTTCAGCCTTCCGTCAAAGGCCGTGATTCAACATAATTAGCTACCTAGATTACTGATCACAGCAGTGATGTTGCAAAACCAAGAAAGAAAAACAAAAAATCACCAGAGAAAGGTTTACCTGAATGCTGGCTGTAGAGCGGTTTTTGCGGGTGGTGGTCGTAGCCATGGTGGTGGTGGTTTCCATGACAGTGGTAGACATTTCGGGTGGCATGGAGGTTGTTTGTGTTGTTCCCGAGACTGATGGGACTTCTCCCACTAGCCGGACACTTCCATTGATTTTAATATTAGGGTTGTTCTCAGCCGCCATGTTCAGTACCTTCAAACCATCATAATAGAGCCCAGAGAGTTGGCCTTGGAAGAGACGTCCTTTGTCCTTTCCTCCGATGGCTATTTGCGCCTGGGTGTTGAAGATGGTTAGCTGCCGGCCTAGTGGATTAGGTGGAGGAAACACTATTATTTCTATACATTTCTGCTCCTTCCCTTACCTATTCTTTATGGAGCAAGCACCTGAACAGGCTTCCTTGAACAACTGAAGTAGATAAAATGTATAAGAAAAAGTCGCCACTGAAATTGGTGAGTAACATTTCATGATAATTACCTCTTCCACTGTCTAGCTAGAGATCCTAAGTTACCCAAATAACTAAGTCTTATTTTTATTCGAAGGAAAAAGACATCTTTTTTTTTAAATATGAGCAATGTTTCAGTCTCCCACAATATATAATCAAGGATGACAGAAACATCTAGTTCAGATCATGACAAGACGAACCACAGTTGCCTAGTGTTCTGATTTAAGCTACAAATTAATGTAATGACAACAGAAAAGAATGATGTGCGGCAAACAAAACTCAATGAGGTGACTGAGAACATTGAGTTTAAAAATTAGGTTCAGTAATTAAATTAAATTTACTGAAATTAAACCGCAATTAAGAGGCTCAGATTCATTGCATGCTTATAAAAATGGACACTCTGGTCACCAGGAACAGAGTTTTCCACAAACCATCATCATAAGTAATATTCTATCAGCACTTGCTATTTAACACCATCATAATAGATGTATAATTTGGAGGCAGGAATGATAAGTCAATAGATTATTCTGTAAGATGGGGGAGTAATTAGACATTAATAAAGCTCCAATAATAGGAATGGGGGTGAGGTAATCCTAAAATGGTTGTAAGAGTATAAAGAGGGGAATAATCAGAATATATGATATACATGTATGAAATTGTTAAATAATATAATTAATCAGTAAAAATTAATTTAAGGGGGAATATGGATACTGACAAAGAAAACAAAATATAAAACACCTTGAATGATGTAGGGACATGGTATGGATTATAAAATGCCAATAGATAATCTTATTTCAGATTTTCTTTGTGGGCAAAAAGAAATAATAATAATAATCAGAAAAAAACATGGCAGAACAGTTTAAAATGGAGCATTCAACTAACTAGGTTTATTCTCCATTATTTCTACTTATAATTTTTTTTAAACTGAAACTAGGTCTTTGCCATGGATGGGAAACAGCATTTAAAACCTCACTGTAATTTGTCATGACAGCAACATGCTATGGCCTTCCTTCATGTTTTGTCTTTAGATTAATTCCATCTGCTTTCCCATATGGAGTCGAGAGGAAGCAAAGATACCTATTCGTGGAATTTGACACATCTGTCCTGGAGTTTTCTTTAGTTAGTGATCAACAGAGCCGCTAATTCTTCATGTAATCACCTTGATTATTTTAGGTGTAAATAATTATAAGCTACTTTGTGCTACTCACGTCTGCTTGGTAAACCATATATGCTTTCCTTAAAATCCCCATTGAACAAAGGTATGTTGCGATGTTTGGCTTCTCAACTAGTGAAATAAGCTCTAGTTTGTGCAAATACCGCTAGCCTTGGATTTCTGGAATTTAGCATACACTGCTGGAAGCACAACGTAGGATAAGGGAAACAGCATATGTTCAGGGTGTACTTTTTAGGCGTGTGTCAACTTTAATATCTGGGCATCTCTTAAGAGTTATTATTAGCATGAGTTATAGGTAATAGTACTTTCCTTTTAGTCTGGCGAACATTTTTAGGGTGGAATTAATCCACATTTCATAAGAATCTTAGATCCATACAAAGGTCCATATTTTAATGATAACAGAATTCGTTAGTTCCCTTGGACGTACTCAATTCATTCGATATTCTCCAGTAAATCTCCTCAGTGTCCTATGAGTTGGTACCGTTTGACAGTTGCATGTTTTTTGCCTCTGTCCTCCTCACATGAGATGTAACATGTTCAGTGCACAGTGGTGCAGGGTAATGGGCTAGAAGTCATATTCCTTTCTTTAGGAGTCATGCACTTGCTACACTAGAAATAGGATAATAAGTGCACAGAATAATTCTTGCTTAGCTTCATAGCAACATTTGGAGCAGCTTAACATTCTAATTCAGAATACGCTCTTGAGTGGAAGATTTCTCGGGTGTAATGTTAGTATCTTAAACTAGATAGCTTCCACGCAAGGTATCTTTTGCATGTGTGCAACTGTCGCCCATTTATAATATTACCTCTCTTTTTATCTTTCATCCTCTCCTCCTTCCTCCCTCTCTCTTTTCTATATAATCCAGCTTGGTGATGAGTTAATGGCTGAGTAACCTTGATTACGTGTAGAAGATTTTATGTTCTAATATCCTTGGACTGTTTCATAATGACAATCTCTCATAATGGTCCTTATCTTACTTTCCCGGAATGATTCATTCTGCCAATACTTAAAACTGAAAAGCGGTCAAAGAAAATTGAAATTCCAACTGCAATAGACTGGCTGAAAATGATGGATGGCCTTCATTCTATTTGCAATAGTTCACTCCATAAAGTGGCCATTGCTTCTTCGAGAATGACTGAGGAATGAGGGAAGGCATGACATGGTTAAGGCCGTTAGATTGAAGTGCTGCGTTATTTTTTGGGTTATCATTGCTTTACAAGGGAGATTCGACCACTCACTTCTTAGTGTACTGGCAGGTGAGGCAGAGAAGGACTACCCAAGGTTCAATTCATGCCACAGGAAAGGTTTGGGCTTCTGTTAGCTTATTTGCTTGGTAGTCTCGTGGCTAGGTCCTTTTCCTTCAGTTTTACAACCTTCTCTTAGTCCTCTGCACTTTGCCTATATAGTTCAGGCTAGAACTAGAGATCACTTGGGGAAGAGAGCACTCTGTCTCCTCCCATGTCTTCCTGCCAGTGTGTCATTTTTCTTTAGATGCACAGGAAATCAAGAACAATAGAAAAACAGTACCAGTATCTTCTCTGCACGAAGACGTACAGAACTAACAGGAGAAAATTTCTCTTTTTATTATTTCCCTAAGATGCCTCAAAATCAATGTCAGATATCATTCTTATTGTTGTGAGTGGCAATGTTTAATATCTTTATAAGAAAAATATTACATGTGTACATTTGAATAAATGTGTACTATAAATACACATATGCATGTAATTTTGGAGTATGGAATTTTTTCTATTGAAAATAATATGAAATTTGATGAAAACAGCAAAACAGGTTTGTAGCACGCAACTGTTGGTTTAATTTAAATTCACATCCTTTGGAAGTCATTTTCTGTTGCCTCATTTTAACATCAAGTTCACATAGGCTTAAATTAAATCTGGGCACGTCTCTAGTCAGTGTTGCACAAAGACTAATTAATTAAATCACAGAATACCCTGGGGGAATAGGCAGCATTATTTCTCCTCTCCTCATATGGGAAATCTGAGACACAAAGAGGTTAAGTGGGTTGTCTTAGGTCAGAAAGTCTGTCAATAGCAGACAGGGCCAGCAAACCCACTCGGTGAAGCTGTGACCCGGCTCTCCTCCCCAATGGCAGAAAGAACTCCAAAGAGACGCCCCATGTATTTCCGAATGCACCCATCTAACCTTCCTCTTATATATTTACTCTTTATACTCATCTTCACAAACAAGGTCTTCCAGTGCAAAATTTCCATTCTGTTTACAAATGAAGTTAGCTAGATAGAGGAAGAGGTAAAGGAAATGGATGCTACTCACCCCAATTACAAAAAAAGTAATTTCAGGGAAAACAGTAGAGAAGATAATCTCAGTTTCCAAATATATTGTCCAGTAATATATACATACACATATACATACATATATATCTAATAAAGAAGCCAAGATACACCCACCCATACCACCTCCACCACCCTTCCCCTCCCAGCACTTAACGCGTGTATGAAGGCTTCCTTTTTCCATGAAAGCCAGCTGATAACGCAGCTATCAGAAGGAAAACTAGAAGCTTACTAACTGCTTTATAATGGTTTGTACAAATGAAAATGCCTGGCATGCTATTAAACTTAGACTTCAAAAGGCAATGGAATAAAATAAAATACTATTAACAAAAAATTGAAAGAAACACAAAAGTTCTCTCAGGCACATGAGACTCAGACATGCATCTCGTTCTGTTTTAAAAGTGAGGCAATCATTGTCTTTAACGTTAAAGGGACTTTATGAGCTGTTGATTACTAATCGAAATTATTTGCTTTTTAGAGTTATTCTTAATTTATTTTTAATTAGACCACATATGTTGACAATAGGGCATGCAGTTAAGATTTGCTAAGGATTTTCCATGTCTGAACATCTGAAGCATACACAGGTGTCCTTTATTTCTTTATTTGTAGCTTATGTAATATTTCCAATTACTCCTCATATGTAACTCCCTCAAATCCCTGCAACATGTAAGGGGTTCTTTGAGGCCACCAGACAAGAGTTGGATTATACTGCCTCGAGCAAGAACAGAACCCCTAGCTTTCTTAAAGATAAGAGAATTTGACTAATGGTAAAACAAGTGTGTTTCTAGTAAGCAAAAGAAACCACACAGAAAAATTCTGCCAGGATTTATAATGGCTGTTTTCTTTGAGTCACAGAGTGCTTGTTCCTGACAGCAAATCCCAACATGCTGTTTGGAGTTTTGCAAGACTTTTCCCTTATCAACTCATTGTCTTAACAACTTATATTTTGTTGCATAAAACATCGTCTGAATGCACTAGGGTATCACACCAGCAAAGTGTGAAACAGGTTTGTTTAGTTTTAGTTTCCTGAAGCAACTGGAAAGTAATTAAGTTTGCCTAGAAACTTAGCCTCTGACAGTTTGAATTTAGAGGCAAAAATCTGTTCTTTGTCATCCCTTTAATTGTTTAAAAACAAGTGATAATGCACACCGCTTCCTTTATAACATTTGTTTTATGCACTTTAAGTTACAAAAGTTGATCTAAGATTTTTTTTTTTTTGGTTTGGTTTGATGTAGTTTGTTTTGTTTTTGTTCATTCGATTGGTTGGTTAACCATGCTATAGATAAGAAAGCCAAAACAGACTCAAGATAAAAGTTTAACAAGTCTTTTTGAAAATTCTTTAGAAAGTTTTGGTGAGAGGTAATTTAAAACAAATTAACAAATAATGTCATGCAGTGGTTAAATTGCCATAATCCATTTCTTTCTTCCTTTTTCCGTTTTAAATAGAGTTTCCTGGAATTCCTTGTTTGTGACTGCCGTGTGGACAGCAGGCTAGATGTTAGTCCCTTTAACTTTGTTTTAATGGCGATGTATTATTGCATGATTTATCAACATATGGCAGGTGGAAGCTGACACAAATTATAATGAAAATTAAAACAGTCATTTATGCAGCAGGCGATTATCATTTAAGGAACATTTATCTGCAGGCTTTAAAAATGAGGGTTTAGAATCGAATGATTTTAGAATGAAAGTTTAACGACCGTTACCTTTTTCCTGCAGCCACTCCTCTACAGGCCGATTATATTTGAAGGGGATTTTCTGTTTTACCATTTGGAGGCGTTCATTATCAGTGTTGCCTTTAAAGTTTAAAAAACAGCTTAAAGAACAATCTGAAAAGTCAATAGGTCATTAAAAAAAACATCCTAGGTGTTCAGTTTGTTTTATGAAGAGTTTTAGAGATAGATATCAATTTATCGTTAGTAGAGGTGGAGATGAATTCACTCTGCCCTTCAGTGACAGGTTTGAGGTCAGATTGATCTCAACTATGCAGTGCTCCATCACAGCTGGGTCACGTGATTTGGGATAGAGATCCATAAGCAGTCGGGCTATTTATAGAAATCTCTTTACCTTTTTAACCCCACCTCATCCTTATTTCATCTACCACCGGAGTTGGTCCCAGTGAGGCTCAAAATCTAATTTTTCAATTAGATTAGTTTCTCCTACCACATCCAGTTCACAATGCAAAGGAAGCGATCAGACCCTCATCCATGCAGATGCTTCTGTTTTTCTCATTGGTTTCCTTCAGGACCTCAGGGCTGTACGCTTGTTCTTACTCTCAAGCATCTGTCTTTGCTCTACACTCTAGACAAACAGTGTCAGAGATGACTGAACCCCTGCTCTCCAAGGGAGACTGGCCAAGGGACAGTTCTAGGCTTGTTTGTTTGGTTGCTGGCTTGATTGATTTGGATAAGACCCTGACTATAGTTCAGGTTAGCTTTAACTCATAGAAATTTAACTCATAGAAATTATCCTGCCTCAGCCTCTAAAACTTGGACTAAAGGGAGATTTCTTACTCCAAAAGGAAACCCTGATGGTACAGTACCTAGATGAAACTGGCATATTCATACATGTGGCAGTGTAGATCTCTATCTTTTGTTGTTGTTGTTGTTGTTGGACATTTTAAAGTGATGGGATCCACAAAGAACATAACTATATGTAACTATATATATACTGTTACATAACATTTACAGGCTTTTGAGTATTTACACTTCATTATTGTGTGAATATGCTGATTCAACTGTTCATTCTGCCACTAACCCCCCTTCTATGAAAGGGTCTTCCCAAACAAGCATCCATTCACAAAGCCTGGGAAGAATATTTCTCCCGAGCATGAAATATCAAATTAGTTTTAGGCTCAAACATTGTGTTTTAACTGCTGGTGTGCCCTCTCTTCCTTTGTAAGGGTTTTTACCACTCTTGGGTGCTTTGTCTAATTAGTAGAGGCTTGGGGAGTGCTGCTGTGGAGTTACAGCCCTAATGAATGTGCTTCAAATCACAAACTAATGAAGGCATGCTTTGGGAACTGTTCAAGCTCATCAGCCAACCTCACATTGATTCAGTAAAAACCAGTACACTCTAATTCATCATGTTTGATTCAGAGCCCCGTGTTAAAACTTAGGAAACTCCACTCCAGATTACTAATATTTTAAGAGGAAACAAAATCTTAAAAAACAGATGGCTGAGGATTTAATTACAGAGAAGAAACTAGATTGACTATTAGGCTCTGGTATAGTATCAGGCCAAGTATATAGAAGTGAGCCGTAACATTCCAATCCCAGCCATTACAACGCAGCAGTTATCGCTGGCCAGGAACTGCAACACTTAGGACCTGCTTCTTGGTGGGAGAAGGTAGAGGAAAGATAAAGAGCGGGTAGCAATATCAGTGGCTGGCGGTTCCCCATAGGCTTCTGTGATGAAACATCTTTCTGAAAATCTGAGTAACCCTTACTGCCTTGGGATATTTTTTCCTGCCCTGGAATTTAAACAAACAGTGGTTCGTGAGAAGCAACCTGGATATGCTTCCAGTCCACAGAAGATCTTTAACTGCCTACATAAATTATAATGTATCAACATATCAAAAGACAGTTGTAAGCCATTGGAGGCTATCTCAGTCGCTCTAAGCCTTGGGCTGTTGCCTAGGACTACCAATAAACAGATCTTATTGAGGGATAGACAGTCCTGGACTGTCATGGATAATTTAAAGTTTTCCTCGAAGTATAGCAGCATAAAGGATAGGAGAAAATAAGCAAGAGGAAATATCAGGAAAGAGCATCATTTCTGTCTCTCTATGGCCATCGTGAAGGGCATTGTTTTAACTGGTCCATACAGATCCAGTTACTGATAGTGAGTGATATTTATTCTTAGAGGATCAGTGTACTTTGTGTTCTAGTAATAAAACTTGAATTAGGTATTCTTAAGTGTTTTCATAGAAATGGAGTACTTTTCTGAAAATAATCCCTAAGCCTGATTGTTAATTCTACTCAGCAACTGGCACATAACATGTGGACTTCTATAGGACAGTGCGATGCCACACTGAGGAATGGCAATTGAATTGTGCAGAATTCACCTCAATAAATTTTGGCAAAAATAATTATAAATTGGGAAGTCTTACTAATATGCAGGGCAAACACAGAAATAACTACAAGTCCAAATTGTCAGAGTTATCTAAACAACAAGTCAATTAATTTACAGGCTATGTTGATTTGCTTCCTCTAAATATACAGGGTCCACAGCTCTCCCAAAGAGCCCAATACCCATGATTCATCGTCTTTTAATGTAAAGCAGGGCAGGAAATCATTTATGGACATATACAGGGGAAAAAAGAGGAAGTTGTTGGGTAACCAATGGAGAAAAGCACAGCTGGAATCAACCTCTGACCTTTCCAAAAATATAGACAGTCCATTCTTCTCCACCTCAGCTTTAAAGACATTTAGAAGCCTGGTTTAAGTCTTGGACACCATACTGATACTATCCAGCACCAAGGACAGTAATCTAGCATGCTGTTAAAAGTCATGAGAGACAGCAGGCCATTTGGAAAACCACATTGGTTTAAGTCACCACATTAATGTTGTTCTTAGTTTCTTTTCATGTTCTTGTTGGCTTTTATTTTAATTTATCTAAAACACTAGCAATTTCTGTTTTAGAAACATGTGCAAGTGAATGAGTTCATTTGCCCCGATCCCCATTCTAGAGATGGAAGGAAGGGCATATATTCTTTAATAGAAGAATTCATACAGAGGACTGTTCTGTAAGCTGTACAAACCACTTTCAATTCATATACACTCTTATTAAATACACAATGACATTAAGTTGTACATTTCATATAACAGCTAGCATGGACAGTTAAAGAGTATAATTAATTACTCAAAAATAATGCTATACTCAGGATAGAATGGCCTTATGAACAGTAAGTCATAATTTCCTTCAAATAAAGCATAAGAATTACTGATTTAACAGAAACATCAGTTATTACCACACAGAGTAACTCATAAATTGAATAGGGAGCTCTTAAAATAAGTACTTAAGTTAATTATATCAATTGGGCATCTACTAGAATGGAATTTTTAGAGAAACAAATAGCCATGTTTTAGTCTACTTGAAGTAGAATCTTGTACATGTTTATTCTCTGATACTCTTGACAAGTTATTGAAATTTTATACACTTGGTTTTCTACAGTCTAGTAGCACTGTTATCAACTAGTTCCGCTTCTGGAGACAGGTAGAATATGCACTGTGAATTTATAACATAGCGAAGAGCAGAAGGTTCTGAGTTCAAACCACCAAAGCCCAACTGGTTCATACCCATAGCACTGACCATTCTGTAAAACTATCTCACAGTTTCCACTTTGCACTTAACCTTTTGAGGGTCAATGTATTAAAGTAATAGAAAGAGTAAAATAAGATGAACAAAGCAAATCGAGCCTCCAGTTAGTCCCAAGATGACATCGGTATCTCTTTAAGATGTGGACTTGATCTTTGCTAATCAATGCCACAGAGTCAAAATATCCTGCAACTGGAGAACTTAATGAACACAAAAGGAAAATTCTTGCATAGAAAAAAAAGCAACATCTCTAACACCACAGTCCAAACATGGGTTACTTGATTAGAACTTTATTTTGCAGAAAGCTCTAATCAACAGTGTGGGCTTAGTCTATGGAACTTGGAACTGTATCTGTGTTGGAGTTGTAAATTTAGTATTTGTTATCTGTATGGTTTTGGAGAAGTCACTTTCCATTAGACTCTCCTCAGTTCATTATAGGACGTAATGATGATATACACAATAACTAATATCTATCTATCTACCATCTATCTCTCAATATATCTATATCTATCTATCTATCTATCTATCTATCTATCTATCTATCTATCTAAACTGATTTTTTTTTGGAGAATAATAGTAACATAACGTGACTTCCCTCTCATTCAAAGGAAGCACACTGGTTCTTTGGTTTGTTCCCATGTTGCTCCAACCTCATCGGCTGTCACTTGAAAGATGTCTGTAACCCATTTGGTCTCACAAATGTTATCACTCAAAGAACACCTGATAATAAGACAAGAAAAGCATTCTAAATATCCCCCTGAATCTCCAGCTTTTGCTGTTTATGTGTCCGTATTTTCTAAAATATATTCAACTAACTCCATTTCCAAAGCAAAGTGGGTTTCTAAAACCCCTGAAAGCAAAAGAGCAATTCAGGCACTGACAAATGTGATTTTTTTTGTCCAGCCACAGGTAATGATGATATAGTGCCACCGAGTTGAGGAAGAGTAGCTTAAAGGTTCTGGCAATTTGCACCAGGCTGGCAGAAAATGCTTTTCTGCAAGCAGCCTATTAATACCATCTGAAGTGTTGTCAAGCATGTGGCCACGCTAATAGGAATAACTGTAACAACATTCGTCTGGATGAAATTAATGCCAGAGGTATTTTTGCATTTTGTTTTGAGTTCCAGAATAAGGAAAGAAAAGTTTTCTTTATTGCTCTGTCAACATTTAAAAAATGGGAGCACAAGTCTAACGAATATCTGGAGACTGAGGTCTATGGACTTGGGCTGGTGACAAAAGAAAATCAATGCTAGTAGCTCAAGTGCTAGGGCGGTTCACAGGTTCTGCCATGCTTCTGTCCCCAAGGAACACTTTGAGAGTTTCAAAGCAACTGTATAACACTGAAGAAAAGGCTGGAGGACTCTCTGAGAGTGACTTTAGCCAAATTCTTGGAGCTTTCCCTAGCAGCTTTCTTAGACGGGGAAGTGTCCTACCCAAAGGACATCAGCAATGTTCAATCACTTGTAAGGGATGGATGGACCTCCACAGAGAGCTAAGATCTTATATTTATAAAGTGTTTTTCAATCAAAAAGCTCAGAATGCAATTACGAACGCCATTTCATTAATCCTCATGAGATGTCACACCTTTAGGCTTCAGGAAACAGAAGATTTGTATGTTGTAGGCTTTGATCCTTTAATGTGCCATGACAAAGAAATTAATCTAAAACAGCCAACTCATCAGGTGGAGGAAGTGATTTAAAGACCCATAGCACATGAGCATTATTAAGTAAGGGGTTTTTGTATATCCACTTATCTAGTTCCTACAGCCTGGGGGAGTTACCTTTCCTAAAGAACAAGATAGATAGCAAGTGTGGTCACAATGCAGACCTTGGCATGACTGACAGAACTCACTTCTATAGATGACATGCTACTTTCTTCCTTTAAAAAAGTAGTTGAACTGTTAAGGCAAAGTTGGTATTCTCTATGTAGCTACTTAAGTGACCCTGTCCCTATTCCTTCCTGTCTGTTGTTGGCTGAAAACACACTTTTCATGCACAAACATTAATACTAAATGATTCTTTCAAATCCTAAAAATTCATCAAGCAGGCATATTGTATTGGACTACAATGATGCTGAAGAGAATCTGGTGAAATCAATAGGACATATGTCATCACTTTCTGTCCTTTCTTCACCTTTCTCAGCCCGAAGCTCATTTCTTCTAAAGTTTCTTCCTAGTTTATGAACCCATCAAGATTATTGGGAATCTTGTTGGATTAATACAACAAGCTTCAGTTGATGGCAACGTCTCTCCCACCTCTTCCCATAGTCAAAGAGAATTTTTTGAAGTAATTCAATTGGAGCTTTTTTCAGTATTGTCAGGCTCTGAATTATTAACTTATTATAGAAAAGCCAACGATAAAATTGACATGCTAGTAATTAATGAAACATAATCTGGCTACAATAGTTGTTTTCCCCATTCTTCCCTCATATAATTATTCTGAAACACACACTGAAGATAGGCTAGCAGACTCTTTGAATTTGCATCTCCCCTTTCTAGAAAAATGTATGCATTCCCATGTCTGTAAATTTCAGTTTCTTTGCATGTACAATGTTCTTTTTATAATAACTATGACAAGGAGTTGTTTTGAGAATCAACTGAAGGATTTTATGGGAAGTGCTTAGCAACGTGTGCACCAGAAAATTGCAGATATAGGATTTCTTTTTTGTAGTTTAGAACAAGTATAAGATTCTGAAGTGTTAAACTGAAAAGAACTAAATTTAGTAAAAATTCCTTTCCTGCGTACTCCTTAGTGCCAAACAGCTCAACATTTCCTTATCAAAATAAAGGCTTCTCATGCACCCTTCAGCCATTGATATATGACACTTCAAGATTCTATCCTTAGTTCCTTTTTTTCTCTTGCCACTTAGGCCCTGTTTGTTGCAAAGGCCACACTGTGATCTTTGCCTTATTCCTTATCACGATAAATGCACTCCTCTGTGTCCAACCTGTACCTGAGTAGTACATCTCTGTCTTGGTGGTTTTTTTTTTCCTTTCTAATGATCCTCCTCTTCTCCTTGCTGAGCAGAGGGTATGACAACCAATGCTTTCGAAACCAGAATGCTAGAATACTTGATTCACAAATTCTGATTATGGAAATATGCATGGGTATTGCTCCCATGCCACTCAGAGCACAAATGGGAGTATTAAGAGAACAATTTTACTGAGTACCTTATGGTAAAGTTTTAATCCTCAAGAAAAGAATGCCTTGGCTGGGCTAAGGAGATAGCATAATAGTTAACCAGGTCCTTTGTTCTTTCAAAACGCCTTAGTGTGATACCCAGCATGTACAACAGGATACTTATAATGAATGGTTTATAACTCAAGCTCCAGGAAATCTGATACTTTCTCTGGCCTCTGTAAGTATGTGTTCTTATGTCCATATACCCAGACAGGAATGGATCTACATACACATGCAATTAAAAAAATCAATGTTAAAAATAATGTTATGCAAATATTTATATCTGTCATGTAAAAATCTATGTTATCCTCATACTTCTGTTTAGAGGTAATAGAATTATTGGAGCTCATAATTAGAGGTATTTTAGATGTATTGCTCAGATTTCTTCCACTATAATGAAATATCTGAGGATATTAATTCAAAAGTAGAGAAGGTGTATTTTAGCTCATCCCTTTAGAGTTGCAATCCAAGGTCAGAGGATCCTATTTGCTTTGGGGTGTTGGAAAAACATCAGTAGAATATGTTGGAGCAAAACTGCTCCCTTTACTGGCCAGGAAACAAAGAGGAAGCCTAGAGATGTCAGTTACAGTACCCATCAAGCACTCCTTTGGTGATCTAAGGATCTTTCATAACATTTGTCAATTGTCAGTGTTAATTCCTGAGTGCATAGAGTCCTAGTCACAAACCCCTTACTTGTGCTTTATATGTTGTAGTGTGCTCAGTACTTGTTTCTTCTAGAATGTTCAGAGTTTCAAGTTCAGTAGGGAGGTCTTTTATTCACTTGGAGCAGACTTTAGTATATGGTGAAAGATGAAGATTGAATTTTATTTTCCTAAGTGGATACTCAATTTCCTTAACTCCGTTTTGAAGATGATTTTGTTTTCTTTTAGCGTGTGACTTTGGTATTTTTTTGGCCAAGAATTCAATCAGCTTGTATGTTGGCCCTTTATTCTATTCTATTAATATGCCTATCTGTGTGTTGTGCCAGTATCATGCTCTTTTTAGCACTGTGGTTCTCTAATATAATTTCAAAGCAAATATGCTCATCTCTGTAGTATTCTTTTTTCTCAGGATGTTTCTGGTTAAAAATATTTTAATAGTTCCCACTGCCTCTAAGGTAGGCATCAGGATTACCAAACAGTTAATGTATATGATTTGGGGGACATCTAGATCCAAACTGTAATGCAGACCTGGCTTAAAATCTATGCAAAGGAGTGAATATTGATGGTTATTTATTTATGATGGATTTATATTATAATAAGCACCTTATAAGTCAAGTTTAACATATATTTAATATATCTAAGCTGTATACTCTAGAACTAGTATTATTCTCCCCACATTATCATACATCTAACTTAGCACTACCACTGGATGCCTCAGCCACCATCGGGCCACAGTACCTTACTACATATTTCTAATCTATACAGAGATTAAAACTCAAAGCATGTGTTATTGAATATGTATGGCTTTCACAACATCATAAAGTTAAACAAAATGTATAAGTTGAAATGCCCTAAGTGTAGGACAAGCTACATATTTCCCTTAGATTCTAAATGTCACTATTTCTATTTCATGCATGATCCATCTATGATCTGGTTAGGGTACAGGTGTGCAGTATTTGTCTAAACAACCATTATTCAATGTTTGCCTTATTACCAACCGAAGCCCAAGACAGTTCCCAGTTGATTGCCTCCCCTAAATGATAGTCAGTGTTGCATTCATGCAATGCATGGTTTGAACTTCAAAGCTGGACTTTAATTACATTCCAGTAAGTTCTCGTTTTCTTTCATAACAGCCTTCAAAACTGATAAGAAAATGTTTACCTCTGGGTTTCTTTTGGGTTTTGTAGAAGGTATCTCTCTATGCTTTGTGTCATCAGCAAAATTTAATAAGCCCATCTTTAGTACATTTATTTTAGTCGGTGGAAATTTTTGCAAAGTGGGAAGATTGTGGTGCAGCTTTATTAATGTCTACAAATTCATTGCAATTTGTAATTGCATTGTGCCTTCTGAGTTGAGCTTTGATTTTCAACGCTTAGAAGTAAGCTGAGCTGCAAACATGAATCATTTTTAAAAAACATTTTTCTGCTGTGTATTGGTGTTTTGCCTGCATATATGTCTGTGTGAGAGTGTTGAAAGCTGGAGTTATAAACAGTTGTCCGCTGCAGTAACAGTGATGGGAATTGAACTTGGGTCCTCTAGAAGAAAAGATAGTGTTCTTAACTGCTAAACCATTTCCCTAGCTCTAAAGATCTGATTCTAAAGAGTGGGACATAGTGGAAAGAACAGTGTGCATGCTTAGAAGTTAAGTCATAAAAGGTGTCAAGATTTTTTTTTTTTTTTTTTGGTTTTGGGCTAGTCCCTAAAAGGAGGCTATAGTCAGAGAGACACTTAAGAAAGTTTATAAAGAAGTGGGCAAGGTACAGAATTGAGCTAGTGAGGACAGCCAGGTAGAAAGAAACAGCCAGGCAACTGCAATTAGAGTAAACTCTCTGTATCTATTAATGTGAGCAACCAGGAACACAGTAAATCTCCAGCACACAGGTAGATCTCCAGAAGACTAGTGGAAAGTTTGATTACAACTGATCAGACACTTAAGCTCACGAGAGGCACCTGGCTAAGCTGTAACGTTGAAACCACGATGTAATAAATGCTACATTGATTATTTGTGCTTTCTCCTCAATTGAGTAGAGTGTTTTACAACACTTTGAAGGCGACCAGAGAACTAATCAACATTAAAGAGATTTCCTCCCAACTATCCTATGTTGTCCAGTTCAGGAAGAAATTCCACCACTATGCAGATGAGTTTAGCATTCTCCCTGTCTTTCCATTTGCTGTAATCATGCAGAAGGATTCATACTAGTTTGTTAAGATGTGTTTTCCTGAGCCCATGTGAGTCCTCAGCATTACATTCTTTATTAAATATGGTTAAATATTACCAACATTTTATCAAATGAAACTTGGTAAGGTGTGGATATACATCCCCCAAGTTTAAGAGATCCATCTTTTTATACAATGTAAGATTTAGTATATTTTCTAGTACTATTTTCTATTCTAATTTTTCTTCTACTCATTGTTTTTTTTTTTTTTTTCTTTTTTCTTTTTTTCGGAGCTGGGGACCGAACCCAGGGCCTTCCGCTTCCTAAGCAAGTGCTCTACCACTAAGCTAAATCCTCAACCCCCCTACTCATTGTTTTTAAGTGAACATAATCATGGCTTAGAATATATGTTCCTTGGGTCTGTTGCATGCTTACCTGAGATGTAGAAATTCAATTTCTTTGAAAAACTTCTGTGGTCATTTTCTCACTTTTGGTGGGACTCCAAGTTAATATTTCTTACTTACATTGCTGACCTTACTCTCCACAGTCTGATGACATTAAAAATGTGTATGTAGGAAGTGGTGTGTTTATGTCACCATGGTGGTCGCTCTTTAAAGAGTTCTGTCCAACTTTGTGATTAATCATAAAGTAGTTTCTGGCATTCTTGAAAATTTACAAACATTTACAAAAATGTATTGCTTATGGCTTGAGAGAAGACAACAGTGATTGTAAGGTTGTAGAATCTTTAAAGAATGTCTGTGAAATATAATTTTCCTAATTTGTTGTTTCTCATAGTTCTCGATCACTGGAATTTGGAATCTAGGACACTAGCCTAGGAAAGCATCAGAGGACATATTCTGAATACTACCTCTCCTCGTGGACGTATTAATTAAGAAACAGTATGTATGCCTATTTTTTTTAGGATTATACGATTTCTATGACTTCATAGTGATCTAGTTAACAGCCATATTTCACTTAACATAATATTCAAAGGTCAGCTGTATACACATTATAACATGGGCCAAGAATCAAAATATTCTAGGAAAGAAATCACCCCAGGGAATGCAGTAGCTTAGTACAACTTGAATTCATACAATGCCTCGTTAACTCTACTTGGAAGATTCATTCAAATTGATTTGTTTGTGAGATTGCAGTATGGCCTCAAATCTGGCTACAAATAAAGAATGATTATAAGCAACAATGTACTATACTTGGAGAAGTACCTGGAGAACATTTGGATTAGTATAAAGACTTTTTTAAAAAGTTAATTGTCTGTTTAAAAGGAGAAGAAATGAAGATGAAAGGGAAGACAACAGAAGAGACTATATGCTATGTAATAATAATAATTTAATAAACGGTACTGATTTATAAGCACCCCAAAATGCAAATGAAGTATTTGAAATGATTCACAGCTAATACACATATAAAATATTAAAATGGCCATGTAATTTCCTTAAAAACAATTAATTTAATCCAAGGAAATGATCAAATACACTAAAAAATAATGAAGAAAGAAAAGAAACTCTAACAAAGACTTATGATACAGTATGAAAAAGAAAGATTAACCTCAAAACACCAGTTCCTAAAGAAGAGGAAAGACAGAGTTGAGAGATGGTGCAGATAGTAAAGAGTCTATAACGCCAGCCTCAGGACCTGAATCAAATCATCATAATTCATAATTCATGAGAGTAGAGCAGAACAGAGAGAGAGAGAGGTGGGGAGAGAGACAGAGAGAGACAAAGAGACAGAGAGACAGAGACAGACAGAGACATACAGAGAGACAGAGACAGAGACAGGGGCAAAGACAGAGGTCCTCACCAAAGTTTGTTAATTTCTGGTTCTTTTTTCTTTCTTTTTTTTTTTTTTCTCGGAGCTGGGGACCAAACCCAGGGCCTTGCGCTTCCTAGGCAAGTGCTCTACCACTGAGCTAAATCCCCAACCAAAGTTTGTTACTTTCTAACTTCAGTTATGGGCCAGTGTGCAAGATTGAAAGGAGACATTTTAGGAGGAAAACATGACTACAGCAATCATGTCCTTTCTCATCTAGGACTTCCAACAGAAAATCGTCTAACTTGTCATCCCATGTTTGTTTCCTGGGATTTTTGAAATGTCATTATCTTATTCCTCCTTCAAGCAGTCGAGTCTACTTAGGGTTCTAGGTTGGCTGTTAGACTCCTTAACATCTGGCCCAAAGATGATATGAAGTGAAGACTGAATATATTTGGGGGTGTGTGCTTGCCCCTCCTCCTGACAAAACCTAACAGGGAAATGAAAAAGGTTGGTCTAGGTTCTTTCTCTGTCAGACAAGACAGCCAGTCACCTAAACTATTCATCCAACTCAATGACTTCAGATGAGGTGAATAACAAGCCCATCAAAACTGTGACCTTGATCCTATCCTGAAGCTGGGAGAAGAGAGTTCAAAGACAGACAATTGTGCTTCTCTCCAGGATTTCTGACTATGGCCCTCTTTGTGCCTTGAAAAATTGATATGTTTATCAGACAAGAGGTAGTGGATGCTTCAAATTGATTGCCAAATGAATGATACCTATCAGAGAATGAATCCTTCTTCTGAAGCATAAAGATTAGGCAAAACACATGCCATAAACTGATATTCTTTTCTATTCAAAAAATGGTGGCTCTCATACCTTGGCTCAGATGTGAGTTGAAAAAAAAAAAAAAAACAAAGCAAAGCAAAACAAAACAAAACAAAATCCCCCACTATCTTGGATGTAGAACAGTTCCAATCTGAGCCAGTGTCCCCTTTCTACCATGTTTACCTGTCTCACTGCTTCACTTACACATGTTGTACAACATTTGTCTCACGTTTTCAATAACTTGTAATATGGCCACACACACACACACACACACACACACACACACACACACACACACACACTGGGGAACACTGGGGAAAATCATCTCCCTCATCTCCCTATCTATCTATCTATCTAATCTATCTATATATATATATATATATATATATTTACCAATTAGTTTCTTAATATTTTTAGAGCAAAGGGAAATGGAGATAGTAGGTTTGAGTCTTGTGTGCCTGACAAGACACAGACATACAAAACAACAAACAGCATGCAGAAAACTAAAAATGATAGTCTGGAACTGAATTGGATCCTTGGATCTGTGAACTGTTTACTTGATGTAGAGAACACAAACTCTTTTATACAGATGCTGTTGCCAAGGCTGCACAAGAAGCAGGCAGCCGCTTAGAGTCTGTCTTTGGAGTCAAACAAGTTTTGTATTCAGAGCCATGGACGAAGACTTGAGATGGAAGCATAGACCTGGGTCCTTGCTACATAACTTTAGCCTGTACCCCTTTCTGAGGAGAGAATGACCAACTCCAGGAAGTGATACAGTGGTGCAGCCCCTGAAGAAAAAGGTGCAGCTGTAGAGAGAAAAGGGCAGGAAAGTCAAGGAGAACTGATATTTCTCCATTCCTCCAAGAAGGGGACAACCCTATTTAACCTCTTCTCATCATTATTTGAATGAAGAGTGAAGACATTAGTAAAAAAGAATAGGATGCATTCTGACTTCCTGGCACTGTGATCCCCACCAATGGCTGTGACTTGCCACTAATGGTTCTTCAGTGCCATTACAAGGTCAGACAATATTTGAAACAAAGCCTTTAAACGAAAAGCAAGGGAGAAATAGTTCCATCGTTCAAGCTAGGCTGTTAAAAAGGAGTCTTGAGCATTACTGCTTTATAGTATATAGTTTAGCAAAATAAGCATCTATAAGCTCATTTCCCTAGGAATTAAGAGACAGTATTAGAATGACATAAATGTAGCATATAAATGATAGGTAGGCTCCAGAGAAAATCATCAAAATGATCAAGATCTGAAGACTGAAGTGTTAAAGAAGAGGAAGAACAACTAACATTGCATAATGTTCTGAATGGCACTTAGACCGCCATACTTGTCAATCATTAGAAGTACAGCATGACTTATGTCATGACTTGAGGATTAGTTCCTACTGCGTGTGTGATGCCTTGAATAACAATACTCTTAAATTAGGCATTTTTATAAAAAAAATTTTAGGAAAGTAGTCGATGATAGGTTTAAAATTATTTACACATTTAACATATTTATTTGTGTTAAAATGTCCATTATATTATTTGTTGTAGGTGTGCATTTTGTCTTTTTCTTTTACAAATATTTATCTTTATGTGCATTTGTGAGTGTACAGGGTGGAGAATGTGCACATGAGTCTAGATACTTGCAGAGGCCAGCAAAGGGTTTCAGATCCTTTGGATCTGGACTTACAGGTGATTGTGAACAACCAGATGGGGTAATGGAAAGTAAACTTGGGTCTTTTGCAAGAGCAGTACCTGCTGTAACCCACTGACTCATCTTTCCAGCCCTCACATTCTTATAAAACAAATGGACATATTAAAAAGTAAGTGCTATAAAATATTGTTGTCAATCTACTTCCATAATTTGCAACATACCGTGACATCAATTACTGATGGGTCTTAAGAACGACGGGTCAGGCATGACATTGATACTCTCTGATCCCTCAAAAATAGGTGTCTGTAATCCAACAAACTATTAAATTATATAACTTAAAAGGTTCGATGATCATTAAGTTTATTTTATATTTGAAATATGTGAATTTCAAACATTTCAGTAAAATATAAATACTCTGCCCTCTCTTAGCCATTTGCAATATTAAATATATGGTATTAAATCTTGGCAATCTAAGAGACATATCTAAAGTTATTTCAAGCCAAACCTCATTTTTGTACATTCACTAGAAATTCAGCACTTCCTAAAAAGTTATATGAAATAAATAATCATGGTTTAAAGGAATAATTCAGAATAATTTCAACTGACATTCCTAATCAAACAGACTTTGAAAAAAAATTAAAGCCTAAGAAATCAGACAGATCTACTCCCTCAGCAGAAAAAAAAGACAAATTATATCATCTATAACATTTCAAATTGGACTGATAAAATTAGACTATACTGTACAGAAATTTCTGAACCAGCTAGGGAAATGTATCAGGTGACCCAGTATTTTTACCACCTTAATTACTAGGTTCCTTTGAATTTCCCTCTTTTAGAGACCTGCTTTTATCTTGGCAGTAATGATCCAAGACATTAAAATCAGGCTTTTGAGTGACTCAATTTGCCTTCTCGGGTTCACACCGTCTCTATTGATGTTCCATGCTGTCTTGTCAGAGAGCACTTACAACATTAGTGAGGTTAGGGTGTAATTAGGGAAAGATGTGACAGGTGAAGGGAAGTCATGCAGCTCTCTGGGTTTCAGGATTTGATTTCTGATTTTTCAGGCTTGATGGATCACTTCAATTCTACTAGAATCCTTTCAAGGGTTTTAGACTTCTAACAAGGTTGGGAATATCCCATCTAACCCAAGGAGGCTGTCTAAAGACTGATCAGTGCAAGTCAGGGAGGAGAAACTAGACAGCAGGGAATGAACACACACCATTCACATCGTTCTGTCCTTGGAAATATTTTAGCTGCAGTCACTCTCTTGCTTCAGAAAGATTTAGGAGGAAGATGTGTTGGAAGAAGTGGGTGGCACAGCTTGTATTCAGCTACTGAGAATGAAAGCGAGACTAGAGTTTCCTGAGAAGGTGTGGCCTCAGGATTGGCCAGGCATCGCAGTACATGTGTTGCTGAAGGCCCTGCCTCAGATCAGTTGACTTATTTCAAGAACAAGTCTATTAAGGGCATTTCAAAATTCCCTTTATGGACCTGCTCAAACTCAAAATTCTCCGAGGTCACAAAGAGTCACAAAATGAAGCAAAATCTATTAGGTTTCATTGTTCTTTTTCCTTTAGGGAAGCCCATGGCTACCCGAAAACCACATATCCCCTCCCACGAGTACCTTTATACTCATCTATACCATCTGTCCTGTGCCAGGTACTATAACCACCCAGAAAATTCAGGAAAAGTCAGACCTTTCTTTTGAACATCTAAAAGGCATTAAAGTACTATTTCAGTTTGAATTTCACTTATAGAAATTGTCAACAATTTTACGCAGGTAAAGAGAATTAAATAGACAGTTTTAAACTTCGGCTGTCTAAGATTCTAAATGGCCTTTTATTTTACATTACCATTTAGGTTAGATGTATATATGTTTTCTAACTCTTCTAGATGCATGAGCCATTCTTTTCTCCATTTTCTCAGAGTCTAGGTGAGGATTTGTTTCAAATTTGGAACAAGAGAAAATGACTTATGGTTGTAAATAATTATTTTAATAGAATAAATTTTGTTTAAAATTTTAAGTAACTGATAACAAAGTATTTGCCATTTTCCTTCCAAATACACTTACTTATTTAAGGCTATCAAAGGAAACCCTCTATCAGGATTATAATATTGCTATTTATAGGTACATAGAGAGTTCAGAAGCAATTTAACAGTTATGGGGGAATTTACTATATTTGGCAAATAAAAGAGAACTTGAAAGGAAATTATCTCCATGTTGTTTGAGTTGTAGGAAGAGAACTCTGTTGGTATGCTTTCTATTTTGACATTTGAAACTTAATGTTTTTTTTATTGATGATTTTATTGAGGTAACTAAAGGGTAACTAAAATGCAAAGGAACCCCCTTTTGTACATAAAATTCCGTGTATAGTTTTGAATTTTTGGAGTTAAAATGTTCATTGTATATGTTTAAGATGTTCAACATGGTCTGATACCTTGATAAACATGCAGCTAATAAGGTAATTACACAGTCAAGTGGAGAAACACAGTCTCTGTCTCAAACCAAAGCTCTCCTTTTTTATATTTATGAGCAACTGTTTTGGATAAATTGCGAATGTACACACTGCTATAATGATGGTCTTTTTGTTGAAGGTGAGACTTCTATGTTTACTTATCTTTTCTAGCTACTTTGTTGTACAACAAAGAAAATACTGCATGATATCATTGTATGCAGAATCTACAAAAGAGAAGCCGATTCATAGAAACATGAGATAAAATGGTATTTACAAGGAACAAGGGGAAGCAGGAAGATAAAGATCAAACTGAATTTTTTAAAAGTTTATTTTAAACACTTCAATGAAATTCACAGTCTGGTTGTTGTTTTTGTTGTTGTGTTTCTTTGATAGTAGTAAACTAGATTCTAAACTGTCAGAAACTTTGTGGCAGGGAGTAAGCTGAACCTTAGGTAAAGACGGTCAGCCCCCCACGACTCAAACAAAAGTCATCAGCATTAGGACACACAACTGATGGATGAAAATGAAAGCACGAAGGAGTCAGTCACAGAAAAGACCGATGTCCCTTGTGGCTGTCACCTTCATGGAGAAGGATTAGGGAGAACTACCTAGGTCAGAGTGAGAAAGCCCATGGCTTTAACAAAAGAGTTGGCAACTTCTCAAGGGAGAGCGAGGAAAGTCTGTTGGGAATCACTACAGCTTGCAGTCACACAGTGGCAGTAATAGAACGAGAAAAATAATGGTTCCCATTGTTATCAGATCTTGCTCTAAGCAAGGTACCATATGCCATACATGAACTTCGAATTGAATTTGTGCCTTTCTTGTAAAGGATGGCAAAGAGTCCATGTTTTTTCGTTTGTTCATTTCTTTTGCTGCTCTTGTGGTTATGTATCGTGTCTGAGGTCTTCAAATACATGTAACTTGATTCCCTGTCCAATATTGGTGTCTCTCCATTCCTTTATCCTGGATTAACCCCACTAGCATTTCTGTTTCTCTGTGTAGCAGCACTATTGAACTATGTACAGTAGATTGTCCCTGGGGAATTTAACTCATCCACTAGACATTTTCTTGGTCTCTGAATTTTAAACACATAAACAAGAATAACCATAGCCTTCAAAATATATACAATTTTTTCAGAGGTCCCTCAACTAAACAAGGCCCATTACAACTTGTTTATGTATAATCATACCATGTTTCACTAGAAACCTGTCATGCACATTACTGATCATATTATCTGTGGTTGCTTTTGCAATACAAGTACAGGTTTGAATGATGGCAGGAAAGACCCTGTGAAACTTATTTTTGCAGATATATATATATATATATATACTTATATATATACTCACATATATATATATATATATAAATGTGATGTGTAAATAAAATATTTCAGTTAAGTGTATGGCTTCAAAACCTATAAAATTTCTACGTGACCAGTTAGTGAAAAAAGTTTTCAGATCACTGATCAAAATAAAACTAACAAGGTGACCCTGGGTATATTTAAATCAAGGTTTCTCTAATCATCAACTAGCTTAGTAACACTGGTCAATGCTTCTTAATATCCCTCAGACTGCTTCTTTATCTCTAAAATGCTAATAATTAAATCCCTTTCTAGATGTTCTAAGGAGAATCTCAGGATCAATACTTGGTCTGTGTTGCCTTCCCTCATTGTTATTTCACTGAAGTCCTCTACTCAGTGATGGATTATGATATTAGACCCATTACTTTTTCCAGAATATTGTTTTCACACATTTGTAGACTCACCATTGAAATCTAAGAAAACCACATTGGCACAGTGTGGTGAAAATGAGTACAAATCTATTTTAATGCAATGCGAAGGAGTGGCAGCTGGATAATGGGCAAAAGTATTCTTCTAGCAAATCTTTAATAATGTGATTACTGAGTATTTTGCATACAGTGGGATATGAGACCCAGTGGTAAACTTGCATATGAATTTTATATTTGTCAAGCAGGAAGCTGAGCTCTGTATACAATTCCATCTGGAATGTTTCAGCAGTCAAACTGGGGTTTGTGTCTGATTGCTGTTTGCCGTTTGTGAGTGTAAGTAAACATATTTGACTATTCCACTTATCCTGAGTTTGACCTCCTTAGTGTTTCCATGTGACTGAGTATAATAATACTATTCTAATTGTTCCCAAGGAATAAACTCATCCATTGACAAGTAGAGCAGCAAAAAAGAACTGGGATGTGGGTAAAAACAAGTCTGTGGAATCCAAAAATTGGGATTTGGAAAAAGTATCTGTAGAAAATGCTGACAACCTCTCTGAGTCTCAGTTTGCTTCCCTGTAAAAGAATGAGATTAATTATGTTTTCTGCTAGAAAGAGTGGCAAAGTTTCATCAAGTGAAGTCAAAAACAGTGACTATGTTTATTTATCAAAAATAATAACGAAATCAGAATTCCAAACTCATCAGATTGTACAATGTATATACATATGTATATACGTATAAAAGTATATATATGGGATTAGGTACATTAATTCTACTGCAATTCGATATATAATATATATACATATATATTATATATATAATTATTAAGAGATAGACAGATAGAGAATCTTTTCTATTGGTTTCTCCAGTATGACAGGTGTGTACATTCTACCTTACAGTTTACACTGTGTACGTCTAGGAAAGATAGCCAGAGATTTTTGACATTGTTCTAGAGAACCCAAGGGCCCAACTTACCCTCCACATATGCTAAACTCCATCTGGTACCCAGGTCTGAATCATTTAGGCTCACGAGTGTGCCTTTCATCGATTCTAGATCTCAGTCAAATAATAAATAGTGCTTTCTTTCACTGTGTGAAATTGTGGGTGGGGTACAAGATAAGGTACCCCTTATCTTTCCTTTGAGACACACAGGCTTGAGTTTGGGGTCTTCGTGTATTAGTTTACGACCTGGGAGAGTTGGCAGACCTTCAAAACACTCCGTATGCCTACCTTTAAAATGATGATTACCAACAGCTCCTATCCTCTTGGGCCTACTGTGTAGAGCGATTCAATAACTCAGTGCACTATGCGAGCTTTTCCTGCTCAGTAGAAGGATTATCGCTACCTCTTCATGTACTTTTCTTGCTCTTCCATTATCTAAAAGATCATTGAATAAGGCAGCTGTTTAATTTCTCATTGTATACCCATTGCCTAGCACAGATTGACACAGTCCATATAGAATTACATGTACTACTGATGAGGGTAGAAGAACATCAATATCTAGATAAGAAAGCTGCTATAGAGTTCTAATATTTAAAACAGTGGTATATGTTTTCATCACTCATCTATAGTATTTAATGTAACTTTTTTGTGTTTGGATTATGTTGAATTGCCACCGTCTTCTTCTATGTCTAATCACGATGTCTTCTTGTGTGGCACTGTGTATGTCCAATTGGCATTTGAGGATGAGGCACAAAAAGTCCAGGCTGACCCAAAGCATTAGGGACTTAACTTAAGGCAGTGCAAGAAAGAAATACATCTCACACAGCATACTGTAAATATTACTGGGAATCCAATCAAATCTATCCTAACTCCAAGATTTGAAGATTAAAAATGCCTTCCTGACCTTGCCTCACTCTGTCCTTCTATTCTGACAGCGCCTACCCCAAACACACACAATCTTTAGCCTGCTGGAGTATTGATCTGGATTCTAGAAGACTTTATCTCTTTTGATGAGCTGCAATATGATTATAATCGATTGAGTGAGTCAAAGCCTAGGTAATTAATCTCTCTTCTTCATAGAATTACAAGGGATATATGGACACATATGTGTGTAAGTATATGCTATTTCTATATCATTTATCCCTTATAAAATAAATTTAATGTAGTTCTTAGACTTTAAATAACTAGAGAGACCCTGAAGCGGCATATAAAATGTAAACAGAAGTGAATACATTAGAAAACAAATTTTATGAATAAGTCTAAGCTCTCCTGTTAGTGTTGGAAAACATGGAACATGACCAAATCCAAGGTAGAGAACAAATAAGGAGAGACAAATCAGATCAGATTGGTGGGGTGGTAGTCTTAGACACTCATGATTAAATATTAATCCTGATTAATCATACATGCTACAACTTTTATTTGCAACTAAATTGCAGCTTCTATGAACTAATAGCATCTCCTACAAAAATCACTAAACTTAGATTCTGAGCTACACAGTATTAGATGATTGCTCTAATTGAGAAGAACATTATATGGATTAAGATGTTGATATTTATGGGGATGCTTCACAAGCAGCAAGAGGCTATTATATTTTTATGTCGTATGATTTCAAACAAGCATTATTGTGCCCTAAATGTGATCTTTCTACATTTCCAATCACCGAAGCACTCCTCCAGATATGTGAGTTAAAATATATGAATAATAGGTGGATTGAAGAAGTTTTGGAATTTATCAAGATGCTGCATTTGGTTCAGTGAGCCAAGGCATTTGTTGTCACAGTTGATAATCTGAATTCAAACTCTGGGACCACATATAATAGAAGGGGAAAAATGGCAATGGTCAGTTTTCTTCTGACCTTATGTGTACACCAGCACATGTAAGCATACATAAACACACACACACACACACACACACACACACACACACACACACACAAGGTTACAATAAAGTTTTTGAAAACCAAGTAATTTCACTCACATTTCTCATCAAATAATATTCTGAAGTAATCCTTACACTTGCAGTATTTGCACCATCAAGCTAATAGATTTAGTCTAAGTATTTGACTTAGACCTTACAAAATATAGTATGCTTTTTCAACTTAGAAAAATCTACCTTCTCCAGTAAATGCCACAGCTTCCTAAAAATATTGCCTAGCATAAGCCAGACGGGGCTCTGTATCGTATAAAGTTCAACAAGAATGTGCAGCAAAATTATTCTTTTTTCTAAGCAGCCAATAGACTAAGAGCACAACCTGTTCACGAGTGAATTGTGTATAAATAATGTCTATAGTTACTGTAGTTGCTAGCATATTATCTGTTATAAATCTTCATTATTATAACAAGCTCCGTTGTGTGTGTTATTTAACTCCTTTATAAATAATCTTGAGTTATGTACTAGCTTAATGTCTTGGGGCAAATTCCCATATGCCAAATGTTAATATATTCCTTCTCCCTTGATCCCAAGTGCTTTAGCATCTGTATGATATCCTTCTTTATACATACATTATATATAAAATAGTTATTATGAATAAATATTATATATATATTCACTTTATCTTGTGGATGACTGTGCTTTCTTTTAACATTAGCAGATTTCTAGTTTCCATTGAACTGCTTATTATTTACTAAGGGACATTTACTGGGAGAGAAAGGCTCTCGGCACGACAGCAATAATTGCATTTAACTTGCAAGATGCTTAGCTATTTATCTTGTAACTGGAAATCCACTGTGGAGGAGGGTTTGTCTGATAAGACAAAAAATAAAGATAAACATATGAAGCATCCCTTCCTCACTTCCTCAAGCAAGACCATCCAACAATAAAACAGACTTCCATTTAATCAGGCTCCTCTTGCCTGCTTAGAGAGAGAAGTAGGAGGGAGAATGGGATCATAAAGGGGAAGAATCTTCCAAAGCCAAGAAACTGTCCCTGGTGATATTAATAGAGGTAAATGTCTTGGTAAACAGATAAGTGCTGGTTTCAGGACTAGGCAGAAATTTGAGATTTAGTTTTATAAAAATTTCAGAGATTGCTTTTACAGAAAAAATATTACAATTTGAAGGTTCCAGTTAAAGACAGAGTTTCTGAATATGCAGTAAAATCTAGGGCATTCCAGTCACAAGGTCCTGAGTTATGTAGCAGCATCTTCAAACCAAAGCCAAAACCAAAACCAACATCCTTTGGTTAAGCTTTTGTTAAGCCATAAAGTAGAAACAAACCCACTCCAGCTTTCAGGGTCTTTCGAGGCCTCCTGGTATGTTTTGTCTGTGAGGAGAGAGATGTGGCAGGAATTACCACAGATTACCTCTGTAATCCGGGGCAGGCATCATCTACCTCATTTTACTTCCTTGTAATGGAGCCCTCATGGTAGGACTGTTCATACAATTGTAGATTTCTAAAGGACCGATTAATAAGCAAGATGAGACCTTGCCTTTTCCCCAATTCTCTGCCTTTCTGAGTAAACTTCAATGCATAAGATACTCTCAGACAAACAAACAAACAAACAAACTTAACACCCAACTGTGTCCAAAAGTGAGAAGTGGTATTTATTTGATAGCTGCAAATACAGTTATCTCTCATGAGTGCATAATGGAGTTAAGGAACACTGGAGAAGATTAGTAATCTTAATCCACAATTTTGATTTTACAAATAAAATAATCTTTCTGTTTGTTTTGGTTGTTTGGCTGGTTTTTTGTTTGTTTCTTGGTTTGACGTTTTGTTTTGTTTCGCTCAGGTCTGTTGATGGATTTGCTTCATAATCATGTTGTCAGAGTATATAAATATAGCTTAAGAAAGGGTGCACTGTCACTTCTATTTAAGAAACACATCTCCGGCAGCACTCCTTTTGAAATTTCCTATATTAAATGTCAGCCTGGGCCATCATTTGTTTTTAACGGGAGAAAGTACACACTCATAGACCTGAGGCACAGAAACATTTCTCAACAATGAAAACTTACTTGAGGTAGTAGACGGGAGTGAAGTGCAAAGGGTTCTTTGTTGTACAGTCAACTTCTAAAACTCTTGCCTTTACTCACTACCCTCTCTGGACTCTCCTGCAACTTCCTGAGTCAGATAGAGTTATTGGCTCTGGTTGCAAAATACTACTCCTACATAGTATCAGAAGGTATGCCAGGGCACATGCTTATTATTCTATTAGTGATATGGAGACTTTAAAGGTAGAAAATATGCAAAAGAAATAATACATGTTATATTCTGGTCCTGTACTATTTGGTAGAAACTAACAAAGTATAAGAGTTGGATGAAAAATATATTTAAAGCATTTAGTACACAGGGTATAAAAATTACAGAACAAAATAAAAACTGTAGCGCCTCAGTCTTAGTAGGCTCATGGTAAATACTGAGTGGTTGTTACATGTGATATGTGGCAGGCATATTGGGCAATGCTAATAGTAAGTCTGCATGATGAAAGAAAATATTTTTAGCTTTCTAAATATCAATGATGACCAAACATATATCTATGAAAAATTCCCAGTTATTAGCCCTACGCGCTCTAAGTTTCCCATGTGCACATAGCACCCGTGAATCTTGTTAAAGGTTACTTTCAACTAATAAGGAGAGGATCATGAAAGTAAGCATTTGAATGGATCCAAGGACCTCATGCTACTGTTTGGTGGAGCACAGTACACATGAGACTGAGCGCTGACAGTCACTATCATTTCCACAGGATGTTAATCTGCAACTAAGTAGAGTAGTATAACACTTAGATATGCACATAGATATTTATGCTCTATTTTCTACCAAAGCTCAAATAGACCAAGTCGAAAATTATTTGCCAAAATTCTCTTCCAATCTTGCAAATCTTAAGTCAGTCCCGAAACCTTGGGAACAAACTTCAACAGTGCAGATATGTAGAAGGTATCGCTTTGATTGGTTCATTGATATATTATGTCCCACTTGAGGAATTATGAGAGTGTTTTTAAATGTAGCAAAGAATGTTTGAACACATGCATTAAGTTAGCTTTGCTTTAGCTGTTGTCCTTGTATCTCTGCAGTTTTGAATCTAAGCTCAAACATGGCGACTTTCCTTCTCAATTGCATTTGTACTTTTTATTTATTTTTTTATTCCTTTTGTAGGACGTTATGAACTATGCCCCACTCCCCTCCCCTCCCCCACCCTTGAATTGAAAGGATCACAAAGGTTGAGTGACTTGAGTGATCAGAGAGACAGGGCTTGTTTTAATGCATGCTGCCAATCTGGTAAGTCCTCAAATGTTTGAAAGCAAAGGAACAAACTTCTCCCCTCTGGCTAGGAATTAATGAAAACCTAAGGCCTAAGGAATTTTATTATCTGATCAAGAGTTTATTTATAGTACTTATTTTTAACTCTTTGGCATCTTGGTACGCTAGCATGAGGTTCATATGTGCATAATTTCCTAACTACCAGCGTAGCATTTAAGCTACAACAGGATGACAAGTAATTGAAATATGTTTCAAAGGCACTGTTATTAATTTAGTGATTCTTAGTCATGGATGGTTTCACTCTGAAGTGAAGACATCTGACACTGTGGAAACCTGCTGTCATAGAGTGGACAGAAATCACACATACTGCTCAAATACCCTATGATGCACTTAATAGCACATCACTGAACCAACCACAATGTACAACAGTCACTTAGCCTAAAAGGTGAGGAGTGCCAAGGGTCAGAAACACTACTACTGAAACTACTCCGGGCATGGGTTATTATTTCAGAAAATGTCTTATTTGTATTTTACCAAAAGAGTGTGGCTATCAATAAAATAACAAGTCAGAAATAGCAAAATAGGCCGGATGTTTGAGGTAGTACAGAACAAGAATCAGGAAGGAATCTTGATTCTGATCTTGTTCTACTGAGGCACTAGGCAAGTTATTTAGCTCTCCGAGTTTGCTATGGTTTGAATGGTTTGAATGAGTGTCCATTCACTGAAGGACTGATCCCCCAGATGTTGTTATTAGAAAGTGTTGTGTGCTTATCAGACGTGTGTCCTTTTAAAAGGGCCTTGGACCAATGTGTCTCTTCTTAGTTACCTGCCTAATGAGGTGAAATTTCTTTTATTATGTGACCTTCACTAGAAACTCCAAGCAAATGAGTCTTACTCAGTCTTGGACTGAAAATTCCATAATTGTGAAGCAAATAAACTTTCCTTACTAATAAGTTATTCATTTTTGGTTAAGTTAATTGCTTCAGATATTGAACATAACCTCCAGAAACATGAGCATCAACATGCTTTTCTTCTGTTAATTGCCTCAGGTATTTCAGGATAGCGATAGAGCACTTATAGAACGATAAAGGTTCTAACCAAAAGTACTTCAATTGAGTTGATGTGCTATGTTATGGAAAGTCAAGGAGGCTTTGATCTCCTTAACAAACTGTTGGGTGGGAAGATAGAAGTCCTGTATATGCATTTGGAACTTGCTTACCATTCACGATTTCTGAAAGATCTGGCTTTCTCCTGAAAAGCATTGAGGGTACTCATGACTGGATCCTCATAGCCCTGGTGGCATAATGGCCACCCACCCACAGTTGACAGTGGATCTTGAGCAATCATAAGCAGCTCAGCCTCACAGGGGGCCCAGAGCGATGGCTAAAATTAATTCCACATGTTCAGCTCACCTTTCACCTCCCCTCCCTTGTCCTTACCATTGCATTGTGTAGAGAGAGCAATCAGAGGTTGTATAAGGCAGGTACATTTGTCAGTGTCTGGATGATGGCTCTGAGCTCATCCTTCTTTTCTTTCCCTCTCCTCTTCCTTAGCCTTTCTATTTCAGGTTCAAAGAAAGGAGTCACTTTTGAGTTCTGTCTCGGAGAATCAGGCAATAGAAGATCGCAATTGCTGCAGAACTATTTCCATTTTGGATACTCGGTGATTCACAAAGAGCCTGGGCTGCAGGCTCCGTGTCCAGCTGTGCTCTCAGTATTTCACAGTAGGATGTTTCAGTAAAGCCAAGTAAACTCCTATAAATGACTGCGAAAAGATCTGAGAGCTGACCCATTCATCCTGTCATGGAGCTGACCCCTTCAGATGTGGTGGGCAGGAATGACTTGCAAGAGTATGCCCTTAGAATAAGACAACTCGAGTGACTATCTGTAGAAGCTACTCTATATTAGAGCATTATACACATTATCCTCAATTGGTCCATGAGTATGCCTTGCTATCATGAGAAGGACAACTTGGTCCTGTCTATGTTATTATCTGTTTCCCTCCTTACATGTAAATTTTCTGCCTCACATCTCATGACAAACTATGTTTGTGTGGTCACTAATGACCTTTCTGGTAAGATACTCTTCAATTTTTCTTAAGGACAACTGATTGATTGCTGTGGTCAATATAACAGAATGTCTTGGAAAAAGAAGAGGACATACCTTTTAACTAGATTGGTGGCTTTGCTGTCTGCTGCCAACCCACAGAAATTATAATGGCACTAAGTTTAAAATAAACTTCTTAAACATTTTAATGTTGTAGTAATGAATTAAAAGAGTTCTTTCAAATGTCATAAGAGAGAAACTAAGTTATTCAAGGTGCAACGGATGCATAGGAAATCTTGCAGGTTCTTGTGCTGTCGGGGCAAGTGTAGAAATTGATTGGGAAGCACTAACCTGGTCTTGATTTTGTCCTTCAGTTACTATGTTATTGTAAGATAGCAATAGGGCTTTCATTGGTGTCAGTTTTGATTTGAACTCAAGAATAGAAATATCTAGTTTAACCAATTCACAGGCTAGCAAATAGTCAAAATGAATCATACATAAAATGCATAAAAACACTTCTGGTAATGTGGCTACCACTTATTATGTGCTTACATGATTATATATCCTTTTCTTCAACATTTCATATGTGTTCCTTTGGCTGTGCCTGGATATAACTCTAAAAGTATTGTTACATAGAAATCATCAGGACTGGAAACTGGAGGAGTGGTGAGCCTCTGTGCCCCATACAGGGTCTGCAACTATTCGGCCAGCTGTGAAAAAAAATGGGTATCTACCTGGAGAACTAAAAAAAAATGCACAAGGGAAATAAGTGAGAAATTTTGAAGAAGGAATCTGATACATTCCCAATGTTACAGTAATCATCAGAGAAGAAAAATCAGAACGGTTGGAAACTCTTTTTCTTGTTTCATGGATCAGTGTTATTGTATCTTGAATTATATGTGGGGAAAGTCACCAAATACTGCAAAATTTAGGGCATTTCAAGGTCTTAGTCCAGATGCTTGTGATATACAACTGATTTTAAAAAAGCAAGTTCTCAACTCATCAGGTGTCTCTGAAGTGTACATTTTTAACTGCCAGGCTCTACCTTGCCCAACAATAATAACATTTATTACAACTAAATGAGAGTTACCAGTGATGATAATAGTTGACAGGAAAAGCACTGGCATTAGAGAAAGGTTTATTTTGCTCAGAAAGCCTAGAGGAGGTAACCCATAATTTGGAGCTAAAGACACAAAGGGAGAGGTGCACGGCAAGGGTCACTGGTTTTCTTAGGTATCTGTGGCTTTAAAGTGACCACCCAATGGCTTCTCATTGGTGGCAACACATTTGTTCATTTTCCATTGGCTCTGGGCAAGTGGTTAACATCAGTTTAGAAACCTTTAAAATTCTTAGCAGAAATACAACAAACCCTAGAGAAGCAATTTTAGTGCCAATGATGATATGCATGGAGAAAGGGAGATGGATTTTTTCCCATATGAACAAATAAATGAAACAGCTTTTAATGTCTCTGTTATTGCATTTTCTCTCCCCTCTTTTACCTCACCATCACATCCCTGGTTTAAGCAACAAAAACTTGAAAATCAAGTCTATTAGTGTCCAAGGAATTCAGATGTCGATAAAAATTCACAGTAACCTTGAACTTCTTTCAAATCCTAAAATCATAGCCTCAGGAGGTCATTTGTTTCTTGTGAAAACCAAGAAATACTAACAGTACACCATCACTGACTGAGCTGGCTGTTTGGGGGGAAATCTAGGAGTGACAGATTCATAAGTAAATGGGGTGATTAATTCATTAATATATTTATTCCTTCAGTACCTTCAGAGTCTTGTATCCACAATTCTTGAAGCAGGAATAGGGAGAATCTGGATATCACGGAAGAGCTAAGCAGTACACCATTGATTGGGTTTTTAGAAATGTAATGCTAATTCAAAGCCTAAAATCTCAATCACTGCTTTTAAGCTATTGAGAAAATGTCTTGAGCCACAAGAATACAAGTTTACTGTGAATATTTCTTTCAGGTATAATAATTACTTATTAACCTAAATGCCCAGAATCCTGGAAATGGAATTTAGGCTTCTTTATCAGTGTGCACATCTCACTGTTCAGGAAGTGAGAGAAAATAGAGACCAAAATGGGACATTTTGAGCATCAGACGGTGAGTTCCACATGCATCTTCTTCACAATAGTGACAAGTGCAATCTCCTGAGCTATTTCCCATCATCTGTCCATTAGGCTGCACTGCAATTATGGAGTAACAGTCTCTTGTTGGGTATTTAAGTTCACTTTTTGGTGCTTTTATGGCCAGAGTTTGGGATTCTTTGTGGGAGACTTGAGAGATGAGAGAGAAAGCTAAGGGACTATTTGAATGAGTCCCTTTAAAGAAGCCAATCTCCTCTCTCCCTGCCCTTGATTCGCCATCTGGCTCTGGGAGTTCGCTGCTGCACATTCCAGGACTGTGAAATTCAAATGCATGATTAGCCCCTCCATCTCCCATGCCAGCGTGCTTCCCAGGAAAATCACCACTGCAAGGACCAGACACTAAAGAGCAACACAGGCTTAGTGGGAGTGAGAGAAAAGTACTTGGCTAATTCTAATAAATAAGGAAACTCTACCCTTGGTTTTTCTCACTGCTCCCATGAGTTAAATGCTCATGAATTCGAGTTGAATAAACTTGCTGGTATATTCTCGCTGCCACCACTTGCCATCAGTCCCTTCAACCACACCTTACGCCACACATGCCAGATATAACACTCAGCATATTTCAACCCCCCACAGCAAGAGTGATGGCCCTTCTTTCCACTAGAACCTTTATGATATTTATCATTAGTATGTACCAGTCAGGAAGCATTGGTCTACGGTTTGCAAAACAAAATGTTCAGTGCATACTTAGTAAGTCTCCAGAAGGTCCCTACACTGCTCTAATCCTAAAGAAATAACTTTTTTTTCTCCCTCAGACAAAAGGTATAGATGTATTCTCTGCCTATAATATGATGATAATCATGATAAATAATGTCAAATAACAGTGATCCTGGGAGGCCAAAGGGAAGATGTTACCTGTAGGATAATGCTCATTCACTGGCCAGTTGTCCACCTGAAGGGTTGCATTGCCCCCATTTCTGGTGAAGCGCACCACGTGGTATTTGCCATCGTTGACAGGGGTTCTCTCTTCTTTGATGGAGATGTCAACTGTGCCAATATTGAAGACAACTCCAATTTTCCCTTGTTCCTGTAATAAAGAAACACAAAGGGCATGATTGCCACTGACTGCAGGGTTTACTCCCTTTAAAGCTGATCCTCCAACTAGCAATAAACTTTTACCTGCCCAGAGGGAGCTGTCAGGATGAAGTTAATAATAGTATCCAATATTTCTCTATGGGCTTTCATCCTGAACATAAAAAAATAGTATAAAGCTGCCCCAAATGGTCTCACTGGCTGGACAGTGCAAGTTACACCAGTCAATGGCCTTCCTCATTATTGGTGCTACTGTGGCAGAACTTCCTGACAGCGAGACATGGTAAAGTTCATTTCTGTGAGATGGATTGGTTTTGTCTCCTAAGAGGAGCTAATACTGCATTGGATCCTGAAATATTTCACAATTGGGATTCAGGGTCAAAGAAATACTATTAGCCTGCGTGCACATTTTGGGGTAACTCACTGCCAAGGGGAGGAGTAACAAAGGTTTTGAGCTGAAGGCAGAGAATAGACATTATAGACAAAATCCCTGATGATATTTTCTGCAGTTCTAAAGCACACTTAAATGATACTTTAAGCAAAGGACAATGAAACCAAGGAGGAGTTTTCAAACGGGTAACTTCCCAGATTTGTAGCCCTATTGTTCAGTTAATCTACAGATAAAATATTCATTCTGTCACTTATGCTATACAGTACAAGGCAACATCAATAGCTCAAAATGACTTTGGGGACAGAGAAATTGCAATGGGCTCTAGAAGAGGAACATTATGGCAATGAGCATGAAGACAGTGGAGATGACAATGGGGGTGGAGATGAGATCATCCACCTCCGGGGAAATGCCTGGAAACGCTGAACCATACATAATAATGCTATTAAAACTCTTACTCTTTCCCGTTAATAATTGGTTATGACTAAGAGTTGGAATTGGTATTCATGATGAAATAAAATGAAAGTGGCTTTCCTGGTCAGATATAATCAGCTTCTTTAACCTTCTGGAAAAGCATAACAGCTCTGTGGAGTATTAGAAGGGATGAAGCAAGAGAGGAGACTTTTTTGCTCATCTCTGTAGTTGTCTGGCAATAGGCCGGGTCCTTGATGCTAATAAAATTTAGTTATCATTCTGACATTGACAAGGCTGAGTATGCTTTATCAGTATTTTTAATCTACTATTTGTATGTTTGAGGAGAAGAATGGGGATGAACAAGGAAAGGGAAAGGGAGAAAGAATGAATGATGTTGTTAAAGACCAGAATCCATATCATTTAAGTTCTAAGAAATATTTATGGATGCTCAGATTTAGTATCCATCTATTCTTTAACTCATCACCTATCAATCCATCCTTTCACCCATCCATCTATCCATCCATCCATCCATGTAGGCATACATCAATCTATTAATATCTATTGACCAGCCAGCCAGCCAGCCAGCCAGCCAGCCACCCATCCGTCAATCCATTCATTCAATATATAAGGTTAATATTAACACCTAAATTATAAATTAGGATTTCTTATAGGGTGGACACTGGTTTTCATAAATTTTTTGGTATACTTCATTTATTTTCCAAGGAAATATGCTGCCCTCAACTTACCATTTATCTTTTTGTCCCTAACTACGTAAATGTATCTCAAAGCTGATTGCAAAAGAGACGAGTACCCAAGAGTCTTCATCTTAGAAGTGAAAAATGTAGACTGAATTATGTACCCTGTTTTCAGCACCCAGGACAGCAGACCCAGGGTGGACATTGTTACTTCCATTGTGTTCAATGAGCATGCTCTGGATTATGAACTGTTGCCTGCATTTCTCATTTTCTAAACCGTATAAAAAGTGTCCCAATGCCTTTCCACATGTTAACTAAACAGACTCAATTTTGAAACCCTCTATTTATTGGTGTCAATATGATCTTGGATTAGTTTGGGTTGGTTTGGTTTGTCTAAGTTAAACAATGTACCCAGCACTGAGAATTATGTATGGGAAGGGAAATATGATTATAGGGTCTTTGTTGCTTTGTTGCAATGTTCATGCCCATAATAAATAATGATTCATTTCATCCTTTTTATTTGATCCTCAGGGAATTTGGAAATGACATTACTTATGTGTTCTGTATCAGAGAGGTGGCATTCATTATTCATTTTGTAAGGATGTGGGAATGAATGGGTAGGTGGGTGTTCATGCCCTCAAACAAAAATAAGCAAGGCTGTACAAGCTTGAATCATCGTATGCTTACAGAATGACAGAACTGGATGAGTTAGGAAACCACAACTGAAGCCATTACTCCTCTGCCCACCCTACAAATGTTGGCTGTTTATTGCATTGTGGTTTTTCCATGAGAAACTACTACATAAATCCTGCCTGCGTGGAAAAGCCTGCAGTGATTCAGCTCACCTCTGAGTCACTAGTTAATCATAGAGAGAGAACAGTATTAGTGTTCTAAAGGGAACAGAGACCTTAGTGCTATGAAGCTTTCAATGACAGAGGCGGCAAAGGACAGTTCTGCCTCATTGAGTTAGTTGATCAACAAGATATATTTTGGGGGCAGATTTTTTGCAAGACCCATACTAGATCCAGAACAAGAAAATATTTAATCTCTGCCAGAATAAATATTTAGTCCTGATCTTAGGTGTCACACATCTGCCATTAGAATCTGGATTTTCCAAAGGTCTTCTTAGTACTGTTAGCACACTGTCAAATCCAATGTAGATCCTCCCCCCACCAGATGTTTCTTTTGCTTTCTATAGTGGTAAATGTGGCTGTGCTGGACCTCAGATGTTCTCTCTTTATTTGCAGTCATAAGATTTCATTATCATCACCTTCTTGTAATTTGTCATGGGACCACAGTGGCATTATAATCCATGGCTAACTGCTTAGTTTCAGTTCATTAACAGTCATGGAAGCCTTGTGGCAAATACCAATATAGTTGTCCAGGCTTGAATCTATAATATGCCCCTTCCATGAAAATAAACTCCTTTGGTCCATGTGTCTACAGAAGGAATAAAGTGGAGGATAGAACACATTAGTTTGCATCGTCCCTCCCTGACCCTGTGGCAGATTACTTCACTATTCTGAACACATTTTAAGGGCAAGAGGCTTCTTTCAACATTCTTCACAGGACTATTATAATGAAATAACATTGCTTATGTGATGAATGCTATTGTACCTATTTCTCTTTTTCACTAATGTGTACGTGTGCATATGTGTACTTGTAGCTGTGTACATACATTGTAGAAGCTAGAAGACAGACTTAGCTATTTTCTTTGAACAGTGTCCCTCATTGGCCTGGGAATTATCAATTAGTCTATATTTGTTATCTAGTGGGCCCCAGAAATCTCACTCCTTTTGCTTGCCAATCACTGTGGTTACAGAAATATGCTACCATGCCTGGGTTTTTACATGGGTGCTAGGGATTACATCCAGGCCCACAAGGATGTAGTTAACCCATCAGCCCCATATAATAGTGCTTTGTAAATATATAATAATAAAAGGGATGGACAGAACCAGGGGAGACTGCATAGTCAGTCATTTGCTCATACAAACAAATTATCTGTCATTGTCAGAGAATTCAGTAGAATGACCATAAATGGGTTCCCATACAGTAAGGTAAAATAACAACACTGGCTTCTAAAAATGTGTGACCTTTGTCGCTTATTTTAAAGGGAGCCTGTAATAAGCGGGAAACAAATTGGCTCTCTGCAGCCTGTTGTGTGGATTACATGTGAAGCATCTGACACATGGCTACACATACTTTTGGGCTGCAATATGTCAGTCCTTTCTCCCCTTGTTAGTATAATTGAAAACAGCAGTGTGAGCTAAGGACTGGCCAGTTTGGCAAGCACTGTCCTCATGATCTATTGTGAAAATATGTGTAAATTTTGGCAAACAGAACTGTTTTTTTTTTTTTTTTTTTAGGGTTGATTTCCTGTCACAATTTGACAGTTGTTCTATCAACTTTCCTTGGTGCCTTTTAGAAGCTTCTTGAACATAAGCAAAATGTAGTTCCAAAAACAACACAGCTATAAATTTTAATGACTCCACACCCATCTTCACTGAAGTTGCTGGCAAGACAATCACTTCAATCTGTGTTCTCCCTTGAAATAAAAAATAAAAAATAAAAAAACAAAAACAACTACGAGTGGTAAATCAGAAGACATTACCTATCATCTTCAAGAGTATTCCGGGGAAACGCTGAGTGGTACGGGAACATCTGTCTATCTAAGGTCAGTAAGTCATTCTTTATCAATAGTGGCTATTTATCAGCCCACTTGGTTCCTCAAATGAGCCCAGATCCAGCTACTTGATCCGCAATCTGCCATATTATAGCCAACATCACCCCAGGGATGCTGCAAGCTCTTGGGTCAGGCTTTAGGAGCAATATACAGGAGCAAGAGAAAAAATTTCAAGAATGAAAACACAGCTCCCTGATGGCGAACTCTCCATTTGCTCCACAGTGCCTCTAGGGAAGGCAGAATGTACCATTCCCTACTTCAGAAAATTGCTGCTGACAGAAACAAAGTGGAGATTCTCAAATGTATGCCCGAGAGATGTGCACTGAAACATTTCTCCATGGTGTCACTGTTAGGCTTCTCACAGAATAGTTTCTTCAGCATTGGACAATGATACAGTGAAAGCAGTGTTTAGATGACGCTTTGGTGCTTGTCACATCGAGGCCTTGGTAAGACTCCAGTTCACTCTCTCTACACAAAGTAGTTCAGGGTTCTGTTCCCCACATTTTCCCAGATCTACTAATTACAGTCTCACAAAGAGGGCAACCTTTTGCATTTCTTTGTGATGGGTAGACCCAAAAGTCCAGGGCCCAGTAATTGTCATTGTTAAACCACACATAATTATTCTGGCATGAGATTTGCCAGTGTCCTCCCAGTACTGTGTATCACCGTCCCTAGAATGTTCTTAGTAGTGGCTGCTTTATCATTTTGGGTCACTGAATGAGGATGGCACCAAATTAACTTGCAATGGACATGGCTTTGAGCACAGAGTATTTTAAGCTGTCACTGTGGCATGACTGTCACAACTTGAATAGTCAGTATATATTTTTGAGTGGGATTATCTTCCAATTTCTCATAATTCCCTGCTATTGAATATATGTACTGAGTACTGTGTTTAAGGGCAAAATCTAAGTCTGTGTAACTTGAAGTCATGGATGTTTTACTGAGGCACATGTCTGTCCCATGTGTTGGAATCCCATTTTATTCATATTTGTTCATGAATGTGTTCTGAGAAGAATGTACCTGGGCAATAGAGTCAATGCACAAACATCACACAGTGAGCTTACACTGCCTAATACAGGAATGATGTCATGAAGGGTGTCACCAAGTGATACAACGTTATAGGACTACATTTCTATACACTATTTCTTGTTGACTAAAATGCCACTCTATAATATGTGACTATCTTTATATAAAAGTTATTCTTGCTATATAATGTACAGTTCATGTCCACTTCAAGCCAGCCAGGTTGTCTAATTTTTTATTCAAAGAACCTAGTAATTAAGGCTCTTTGGATATAAAATTTTTACCAGAGCTCAGTAAATGATTATTAAATGAATGATGAATTGAAGTGTGCGGCTGTGAACTTTAAAAATAAGCCACTAGTGTCTAAACAGAATTTGAATGGTATCATCTAAAATAGATCATTCTGAATAAATACGGTCAGACTTTGTACAATAATAGCAAAACATATATTTTCATTTTGTTTATAAAGGCAATGTCAAACACATAAGATGATGACCATAACTTAGCTGATTCACTACATAATTTCAGTTAAGGGAGGATTTCATTAACTCTCTTTGGAATAAAATATTCTGTAGTCAGTAGAGCACAGTATGAGCATTTTGCATTTGTCTTTCTGGGAAGATCATTGGCTTATTTTTTCAATAAGATGATCTCCTTTTGCTCTATCCAGGACCACTACTAGTTAAGAAGCACTGAGGATACACTCTCTGTGGGTGGCTGTACATACTATTGAAGGATTGATGGAATGGAAAAAATAGAGTATCTTCTTCAAGAAATCTCGAAGAGAGAAGTATCCCTTTGGGAGCCACTCAACTCACAAGATCCCAGCCATGATAGTGTGGACTGCTATTTCCATTTGTGTCCTCTGCCAACTCCCTCGAGAAGCTGGAATAAGGGTATAGAAGGAGGGTCACAGAAGAAAAAATATCTGCTCTGGGTTCTAAAACAAGTGGGTGATAGAGATTCATGAAAATGGAAAGCAGTGGAGTCTCCACATTGTTTTGCCTATCTAACATTGTGTCGTTCTCTCAACTCTCTCATTCTCAATTTATCTTTATAAAAGTGAAGAGCATATGGCGTAGACAAAGTTAACACCTTAATTAAATGCTGTATACTGTTGAAATAGATTCAGAGGACATCTGAAAAGGGTAGGCTCTATAAAGACTGATATTAATGTTGTTAATGATGATGTTAATGGTAGGGCATGGGAAGTTATGAGTGATGATGTCTTGGAGGCTAACTGGGTGAGAAACAGTCTTACTGGGAACAGAAGAACCACAAGCACTGGCCATCCATTGTGGATGCTGCTTTTTTGGAATGGCTATGTCTCATTCTGAATGGACTGTAGAATCTTTACCAACTGTCCTCAGAGAATTTATGTTAAATGGCATTAAAAACTAACTCTGTTGTCCCAAATCTGTGGAGGTTGCAGTGACCTCTGTACCCCCTCCACAAAGTTACAGCCACCTCTCTTCCTGACTACAGATGTGTTTTTAGCTAGTGTTCTGCTGATGCCTGCTTACAGGAGGTCAATCAATTAAAGAGGATTAAATGTACAATCTGAAATGCTAACAGAGGTCCAAGAGAGATAAGACTGATAAATAGCTCAAGACAGCTCCATCTCTAACAGTAAGCAAAATTTTAAAAGAGAGACAGAGACAGGGGAGAGAAAGAGAGCTGAGACAGAGGGGGGAGGGAGGCAGAGATGAAGGGAGAGGGGGGGAGTGGAGGCAGCTAAAGACAGCAGGAACTCTGACCTAAAGAGAGTCAAGAAAGGAGAGAGCAACTGGTGCAAATGAGACAGAAGACACAACCGCAATTCTAATTGTCACTGCTAACAAATGGCAACCCGAGACATTGTGTCCTTCAAGTCTCTTCGAATCACTGCTTCTCAGCCACTGGATCCTTTGGTAGTAAAGTTTAGACAAAAGATGACAGCAGTTCATTTCTGTAGGAATGCCAATGTTTTTCCAAGAGCTGGTGCAGTCTCCTGGCAGGAATGAGGCGTCAGATGGGAAGGCGGGGCTCATAGAAACCCAACACAGACTACCATCTCCTGCAAATGCCTTGCCTAAAACCCTACCCGAAATCTCTAATAGATCATTAAGAATCACCGGGAACCTCAGTCGAAACCTCAAACTCTCTGCTCATAGTGTAACAGAACTGTAGATAGCAAAATTAGGAAACACATTTCAAATTGCCAAGAATTCTCCTAGAGAACCTTTCATCATATCTGCATATTAGCATCCCCTGACAAAACAGAATTTTAAAGGTTGGTTTGATGGCAGATTTTCAGAATCAGAAACCTTTAGCTGCGGCTTGATGATGCCCGGGTAAGTCAGCATGGTGACACAGATGCTTGTTTAAGTGTGGGGACTGCCTTCTTTACATTTGGGTCTTGATTCTGCTTGGTTAACTTGAGGATGGTTTTGTTCCCAACCACATTTGATAATATCAGCATATGTTTTAGCTGTCATAAATGGAGCTGTGTGCTGCAAACATCTCGTGAATTCAGGTCAAAAATGTTGCTACATATTCAATAATATACCATGAAGGATTATCTGGCTCATAATATGGTATTTATACATGAGTTCAATTACTACACACACACACACACACACACACACACACACACACACACACACACAAAGCATACATGCAAACATACTCACACATACATGCAGGCTTGACTGCAGAGGCCCTGAGTACAAGGTAAGCAATAAGCTTCTTATTAGTATCTGGATCTTCCCCTAAGTCTACATGTTGGTCAAATGCTTGCTTTATATATATAAACTTTGAAATGTAATATCACATAACCAGGAACTGGTAGGAATATTTTATACCTGCTCTAATTCTTTTTTACATCTGTGCTAATTCTTCTACATGGTCTTTATAAGCCTTTCGCCTACTAACTCACTGCCGCATACGCTAGTCTCAAGTCCTTGCCCACCCTTGATGACTCAAACTGGGTAGTTTTTTACTTATTTTCTCCCCATAGATGCATGACCAGCTCTGAGTAAGGTGCACGGGAGAAATTCTCCCTTGGAAGCACATCTTCTGGGCCAATTGAGGATGAGCAGAAGGTTCCTTTTGTAAGGAGGTCAGCACACTCTTACTAACTCTCACGACTCACTCTGTGGCTGAATAGAAATCTTTAGTGACTCTCCAAAGGCTTTTACTTTTTACCTCACTTATACGTGATAGCTGTGCTAACAGTGTGGTCTCAGGGTGAGTGGACCTTTATAAATATAAATACCAGCAACATCTGATTTCTCTAATAAGGAAGGCATTCTCAACCCCTCCCATGAATAAATCCCCAGTAGAAACTATACCATTTTCTAGCCGAGGAAAAAAAAATCCCAGTATATACATTTTTAGAACTGAGATTCACTGTGAAAAGCCACAAGAAAATAGTTTAGATTGTGGCAGTTTTTTCAATAATTTGTGTAAGGAAGAAATATACAAAATTAGAGGGGACACATGTCCCTGGAGGAAGGATCAGCAGACTAGGCTGGTAATCTAATTGCTTTTTGGTTTCGTTAAAGTTTTGTTTTAAATGAATTTATTTCCTTCACATCCCCGTTGAAGCTTACTCTTCTTTCTCTCCTTCCAGTCCCTCCCTCTCACTTCCTCTCACTCTATGTTTCCCTCCTTTCCACCTCAGAAAAGGGGAGGCTTCCTATGAATATCCACACCTTGGTATATCAGGTTCCAGCAGGACTAGGTGAACCTTCTTCTATTCAGACTAGACAAGGCAGCACAGTTAGCAGAAAGGGGGCCAAAGGCAGGCAACAGGGTAAGAGATACTTTCTAAAGGAGGACGTTTGAATCCCACAGAGAAGAAGAAATAAAATAGACATGGATGGTGGTGGATGGAGGGAACTGGGTTGGAGAAGGGGAGGGGAAGAGAGGAGAAATTTCAATCAACTTTTTTGGGGACATAGCTATACTCATTAATGCACCCTTTTATTATAGTTCCCTAGCTGCCTTTGTACCACAGCAGCAGAGTTGAGTAGTTGCTACACAGTCATGTGACTTAAGGCCCACTTGATTCTATTCACTCTCTGATCCTCTACTGATATAGCTTACTAGGTCTTTGTTTTTCTTCTTATTTGACTCACAGATAATGTTTAAGTGTTCCAAAGAACACAAGTGCACATGGAAGGGTCAAATGGAGAATATGTACCATACCTATTCATTAAAGCATTCCAGATCTTTCTAGACTGACCCAGTTTGTTCTACTGAGCCAATTCATCCCCCCTTTCTATCTTAATTTTGGCAGGGACAGTGGTAGAAAATGCTGGAAATGTGGCAGACAGAAATAAGAAGTTACTGGTTAGGGCAAGAAAGGTTGTGCTAGAGTCCTTCCATGCTTCAGGTCCAGAGTTCCATTTCCCCAGAAAAATAAACCCTGATGCTTCTTAGGATCCCCCAACGGCATTACATTTAGCAGAGCAATCAGACATGGGATTCTATCCAACCTACAGAGTTTAACCTGAACCTTAATGGACTGGCTCCCCATGAATCCTAGGCTTTTTCTTATTACCTGATCCCTGTCCATATGTTGCATAGTCATTTCATCGCACTTAGCATGTGTGGAGGAATTTCTGTCTCATTGGTTTCAGGCATGTTGATAACTATTACATCACAAATCTCCTTCCTAACTATAATCTGGCAGATAGAGTACAGTTCTAATAAGGGGAGACAAGATATATAAAGAATCCGCCAATTAAGCATGAAACTAATCTGTCTCAAGTCCCACAGAGGGTGGTCTAGACACTAAAAGCAATTCAACCTAACACTGTTTGAAGGCAGTCAGCTGTGGATGCAGACGAAATAAATTAGAGGCTTCTGGCAAAAGAGGAGAGTAGCTAGTAATAGTCTGGTAATGGAAGAGATAGGGCAAAGTTGTAACTTATTAGAATCGTAATGATATGACATTATTCCAGAACATAGATGTAGTTCGATGAGTGACTCGTACATGTTAAAGGCTTGAGACTCTATAAGAAAACACACATCACTCAGATGTTAAGATTTCAGTTTATTATATTAGATGAAATGGGAGAGGACGGTAGCATTGCAGCACAACGAATCTCTCAGTCTCCAGGCCTCCAATGAATCTTCAGGACACTTGAAAAATGGTGAATAAGGGAGGTGTCTCAGACTACCTGCAAGGGAAATCTACAGCATTCTCATCTTGGAATGAACACACTAAAATAAGGGCTCATTTTTTTTCTTTCCTATTTATTGTAAACAGAATGGCCAGGAGATGCTCGTACATCAGTACCGCTTGTCTGCACACAAGGACTTTGGGGTGTGTGTCCTGGAGATAGTGCTAAGGATTTCATGCCGGTGATATTTTATGGTCATTTTGTTTGTCAAATAGCACCACTGCAACGTTCCCTGCTGGGACAGATCAGCATTTCTAATTCAATAGGGTGATTATGAATTATACCCAAACACCCCTTTAAAAAAAGCAAGAGAGAGAAGAAAAAGATGAAATTTAAACAATTGAAGAAATCTGGAAGTGGCAGGACGCTGACATTGATGACAAAATCAAAGCCTCTGTAGGCAAGAGCGGTGTGGACCCCAGACAGAAATATGAAAAGGGAAAATGTTTTGCCTTTGCCGTGATGGGACGAGTGAAGGTGGCCCAGATCCAGGCCATAAAACATGTCTCAAGAAGTGACTCATATGTGTTTAGAAGTCTACTACTAACCCTGAGGAGTCAGTTCAGAGCCATGTGCTCCTTTATTTATTTATTTACTTATTTATTTATTTATAGTATTTTTTAAATCTTATTTTATGTGTATGAATATTTTGCCTGTCTGCATGTCTGAGTACCATATGAATGGAAGCATTGGGACACAATGGTACCTGGTACAGGAGAGGGTGTCAGATCCGGGAAGAGTAGTACTTTAGTAGTTTGAATTGAACCAGAATACTTTGAGGAATAGATACTCTTCACTCAATAACCCTTCCCCCCATGCTATGTATTCTTGTAAAAAATCATCAAGGACTATGTCTTCTAGTTTCAGTTCACTTGAACTTAGTCTCCCTACCATAGTCTCAGTTTCAGTAAGATAGAGAGATGTCTCTGGGAGAACAAAACCCCATTATCCTCTAACATAGTATGCCCCATGAGCCCTCAGGAAGTAAGGCCCAGTATCAGATACATAATTATCCATGAAGCCTACAGTGAAATCACACATATTTCTGCAAGCATTCTGCAGTGGCATTTAAACAGCATGGTCTTTCTTCTCCCTCTCCTTTATGAGTAGCTTATAATTTTATTCATTAATATAAAGATGAGAAGCAATTTCATTCAAAAGGTCAAGAAACATTGCCAGAAATGCTGAACATTTTTTGTGTCTGTGCTTGTGTATTTGTGGGCACAGATGTGTTTGTGTGTGTGTGTGTGTGTGTGTGTGTGTGTGTGTGTGTGTGTGTGTGTGTGTGTGTGTGTGTGTGTGAGAATCCACAAGCTGCATCCTCTGATCCCTTTTAAGTAACCCCGAACGATGCAAGAGTAAATAGGTCCTCCTTTTTCTGTCCAAGGGTAGGCTCAGTCCAGTTATGATCTAGCCCTTGCACAGTCCCCAACAGCAGAATCCTGGCTTTCATTGCTACACGAGTCCTCTCTAAAATGCAAATGTATCATCGTCAGAACAAACTATTAGGCTCTAGGGTAAACCAAAAATTGAGGTGATCTGAAGGCTATGTAAGCTCTATTGAAGGCAATCAGTGTTTAGGGATTACATCAGCAACCCAAAGACAGAATAGATTTTCTTAGCTTTGCCCAGCTCAAAGCAGAAAGGGGTACACCCTTGAAAGAATAAAAGGGACATTTCTTTGCGAGTAATTCCTTTCATCCCAGGTATCAGGACTCACAGGGATGAGAGCAGATCCATAGGGATGCCCTCATGAAGCACCTTTGATTACCTGGATTTTATTTTTCAGTATGCACTGAATGGTGAGATTAAATAGTCTCCTAGATTCATTTAAGTGTTGTACATGTAAGTACGTGAGGTGCACAGCACGTGTGTATATGAGGAAGGGAAGCATGCATACATGTATAGAGGCTAATAGAGGGCATTCACTCTCTTCCTCCACCACTGTCTGCCTTAGTTTTCCTGCAGGAGTTCTTGCTAAAACTGAAGCTCATGATTTTTGGGATGTGTGGGAGTATACCTCAGTTGGATGCGGATGCTGTGATACAAAACCTGGTCTTTATATTTGAACAGTGAGTGCTTTTTGTCATTGATATATATACACATATACAAATATATCACATGGGTGCATATATATATATACATATATATATATATATATATATGTAAATGTTCAGATGGAATACAGCACAACAATGAAGGCACCTTTGCATCAGCCTGCAGAAACAGTCAAGTATAGAAATGACTCACCATGGTTATCTCAACCATGCTTTAATTTTTGCAGTAATTCTGTTTTAGGAGAGAGCTTTTGAAATGAGATGTGCATTAAGCCTCACAGTGGGCTATGGGTGATAATATATTTCTCATAGCCTGCCAACCAGCCACTGGCATATTCACCAGCAGGCTTATGCTTTTTAAGAACTTGCTCTATGGACTTAGAAAGGGTGGGCTCAAAATCTTTTACCAAGAACTTTAAACTAATCTGATTCTTTATTCATACTAGACTCCAAATGAAGTCATAAAATGTTTGCCAGCAAATGGACAGTGATCAGACACTGCTTGGAACACTTTGACAGCTATTAGATAAACACACCAGGGATTCTTCATCCTTCCAGGTTGTAAAATAGACATTGGCTTACTGCAAGAAGACTTTGATAAATTCTAATTGCTCACTAGCTGTACATCCAGGGGCAAGTTGAATGGTGAAAAAGATGAAGAAAGGGGTAAGCAAGGGGAAAACAATGTTTGTAGTATCAACTTTCAATAAGCAAAATAAACCATTATAGAATAATGAGCACACACACACAAAAAAACAAACAAGCACAGAAGTCCCAGAATTGGTGTGTATGCATGTGTGTGTGAATGTGTGTGTGTGTATGAATGTGTGTGTGTGAGTGCGTGTGTGTGTGTGAGTGTGTAGTGAGTGTGTGAGTGTGTGGTGTGTGTATGTGTGTGTGTGTGTGTTTGTCCATGTGATAGTAATAGTAAATAATCCAGGAACTGGAGATAATTATTCATTATATATTAAAAATATATAATGAATATATTCTTTCCCATTTATAAGATGTTCCACGAAGGGAGAACAAAAAGTTCTGGGTACATAAGTTTTGTAGACTTAAATTGTTTGTTTTCTTCCTCAAATTATTTGCTACATCCCCAAGCCCTGTGGTGAAACTTGGAGTAAAAGGTACTAAAGGTAATTAGATCACATGAGTGGTACCCTGTAAAAAGAAACACTGGAGCAGTGACCTTTTTGCCATGCTGTAGTAAGGACACAGCAAGGAGGCAAACAGCTGCTAATCATGAAATGGGCCTCTTTCAGAAATTGAAATTGATTTTGCCTCCAGAACTAGAGAGAAATAAGCATTTATTGTCCAAGTTACACAGTCCATAGCAAACAAAGCTGACCAACAATATAAAATGTATTTAGACAGAAGTAGTCGAGGAGATTATGTACGAGATATAATTAGGAGAAGGTTAGATGTTAAAATTTTCATTTGGAAATAAAATTCAGTGGATAGAAGAGGGCACTCACTGTCTTCATCTATAATTCTCTGTCTTGTTTGTTTTGTTTTGATTTTTCCTGTAGGCTCCCTTGCTGAAACTGAAGCTCATATTTTTTGCCACATGTGGGACACACCCCACTTTAATTTGGGCCCTACAATACACATCCTGGTCCTTATAGTTGAACAGGAAATACTTATCACAGAAATTCTTACAAATTAACCAGGCAGTCTATATGCTAAAAACTCACTAAAATTGTCTAAACTGAAATACCTAGATGTAAGGTACACGGAGTCTTAAGCTTACTGTAGGAAAACACACAGATAGAATTTTCTAAAGTTCATCAACTGTCTAAATCTTAAAGACTATTTCTCTCCTACCCAAAGTGCCTTCCCTATAGCCCTCAGCAAATATTTCTTTCGTGATAGCACAATTACATTTATGAGAGTTAGAAAGTATAGATTCAAAAGTAAATATAAATAAAGACCTTTATTTCCCAAGAGAGCCCAGGGATGCCCTTGCTTTCTGTTGTAGGAAATTCTTTTTCAAAGAGAACAACTGTGAATCATCAGATGGGCTACAGTTTGTGATTTATCAAACAGTACCTCTGGTCAGGAGAGCAGCGATGGTCCAGATATACTACAGCATCACCGTTTCAGTAAATATGTGTGGTTTGGTATTGCTAAGCTGTTATATTAATGCTCAGTGGTTCTGGAGAGTTCATGGATGTAGGAATTATATCCAGAAGAAAGGAAAGACTTAATGGCATAGGAAATTGTAATAGAGACACAGGCAAGGAAATTGAATGAGCATGAATGTAGTGACAAATTTGGGATTTGGGTATCTTAAAAAATCATAGAAATATTATAAGAATATGTTTTCATTTTAATCTCAAGTGTGGGATATAGGGCTGCTTCAGATTGTCTACAGCAGCTGACAAGGATTTGCTTCATGCTCTAGTAAGGGCATGATTTTGCTGGTTGCAGATACTTTCTGCAATTGTGTGATATTGAATTCTAGAGGCTTTTATGACAGTATATAAATGCTAGGGTCCAAGAGGTGGAGTGGGTTGTTGATTGGTTATTGGTCATGGTTTGTTAAGTAGTTATGCACAAAGAGTAGAAACAAAAGCAAGAAGAAATTTGGCATCCTAATGGTAAACCTCAAACTTGCCCCTTGGAACTCAATGCCCCTAATCAACAGGAAGGACTGTAACAATAATGTCGTCTCCTTTCTGGTCCTTTACTTTATTCAGGATCTCTTTCCTCTCCTCTCTATTCTTTTTTAAATCTTATCTAGTGTTAGAGGATTTGAAGAGTGGAAGAAAAGGAGTGGGGAAGGGTAGAAGAAAGAAGAAAACACAAAGTAGCCAAAGACAAGCTATACACAAGTAAGCTCATCCATCCATAAAACTTCATGTGAAAGAAGACAGCGGCATCATGCCCATGTCCTCAAACATGGTGCGCTCAATCCTCACCACTTGGCTGTGTGTTGACTTTAAGGATGCTTCTTCGGCCATATAGTTAGGGGAAAAACGTCTTAGAAAGCTAGCCACACAACAGACATTTTTCTTAGACAAGATAAACTTCTGGTTTGATTGCTAATGGGTGGTCCATGTCATCTCTGCTCCTCATACTACAAAACAATTAATCAGGGCCTCTATATCAGAGTGCATGGAACTCTGTGTCATGTCTATCACTGACAGGTACATTACACAATGGTTCTGAATCTGGAAGGAGGAATTAATGCAAGAGTAATAGATATTAATCATTTTTTCTTCGATGGATACTTATCAGTTGCTTTGTATAGTACAATAACTTAACAAATGTGGAGCTGACTGGTTCATTAAACCTTCACAAGTGTTACATTTTTAAGGCAGATAGATAGTATGTAACTTTTTATGTGGAGCATTTTTTCAATATTTAAAATAAAAATCGGAAAGTCTCTCTGAAAATTTTGGTTTCTTCTTAGAGCTGTGTGAGTATACATGTGCAGGGAGGAATTCATGTATGTAGCTCAGATTGGCCTAGAATTTGTGACTCACTTGCTTAGAGGTCTTTATACACACTGAGCTTGGTTGGGTAAAGAAGAGTAAAATTTCAAATGTCAGGTTAACGATTCTGTAGTCTAATGTGCAAGAATTGTCAGAGAAAAACATTTTGTTGACCCCAGTCCTCATTATATCCTACTTCTTAGGTGAGGCAAAGGGTGACTTCTGCTTCTCTTCAATCAAATTCCCCCAATTTCTTTTTGATATAGTAGAATAGCTCTTTTAAACATCACCACCACCACCACCACCACCATCATCATCACCACCACCACCATCATCACCACCACCACCACCATCACCACCAACACCACCACCACCACCACCACCACCACCACCATCATATCATCATCATCATATCATCATCATCATCATCATCATCATCATCATCATCAACAACAACAACAACAACAACAACAACAAAATTGACAAAGATTAGAGGTGGTACCCAACCCAAAAGAAAGGAAGAAAAGCACAGTTTTTGTATCTTCTATTTCATTTAAATAACTTGTATTACCAGATTTCCCCCTGTAGAGTTTCTCAGGTTTTTTAACCTCTTAATGTACTCCAGTGATCTGAAGCTTTTGAAAAAAGCTGCTGTGACTTTGAAACTTCCCTGTCTTATGTTCTTGATCATATTTTGCATAGTCGAATCACTGTTTTCATCTTTGATGTTGGGAAAATATTATCTACCTTGAAAAGCTGTTACAATTATAGAACCGTATATGCAGATACCTAGCATGTATTCAATGAACTCACTACCCCTGTGAAATGTTGGGATGGATTAAACACCTGGATCATAAGGTTCATGTTTGCCTCTAATGAGTCTGTCACAAAAATAATGACGCAATTGCTGGTTCCTAGACGTGGCTCCATTCAAGATTTCAGAGCATCTTTTGAGGGCTGAAGCTCAACAAGAGACTACCCTGTTAATCAGTCTTAAGAAAATGATTGCCTTCAAATAAACGTCTCTCTACAGTTTGATGGGTGGTAACAGCCGTCTCATAGACTCAGAAATACAGCAACAGAAAATCTACTCTAAGCCAATAACAATAAGAATAATAAATACTAGCAAAGATAATGATAATACAACCTATTAATTGAAAGTTGCCTGATGGCTAACAATTTGGTACAAGGCAGTACTTATAAATTACAGGCAAACACACGTTCATTTCTCTGTGTTTATATATCTGTATGGCTATAACCATCAAGTAAAATTTAATGTAGGTCATTGCTCTAGCACTACCATTTAATATTGAGTAGGAATGATATTGAAAAAATATTTTAGTTATGTAACAGACTGTCAAATAAATAAAAATGTTCATTGCAATATAAGAGCCTAGGAAACAAAATTGCTACTCTGCCACACAGAGGTTTAAGTGGGCCAATGAATCATAGCCCTCTCCATGGTGAATTTCAAGCCAGCTAAGAGATAGTCACAAACCAAAGGGCTAGCAAACTTTATTGCTTATGGAGTCTGACAGGGAATGGTTCTGAGGTGAGACCAGGACCTGGCCACAAATCAGTCTTTCTCCCATTTCTCACTGACTCTGCAAAGATGAAGCGGACAGGGATACCTCAGAACAGAGAGCAAAACCTGGGAATTGGAAGAAAGGAAGAGTGTTTTCATTAAACATACACAATAGCTTCATCCAGTCTTAGCCAGCAGATAAAAGGTGGCAGAAGAGTACACATGTTGCCCTTATCATTTCTTTTGAGGGATGGAGGCTATCTCATAGTGAAGAGATCATGCCTTAATTAACAAAGCAGAAACTATACTAAATCCTCTATAGGCAATTCTTCTAGCACAACCTGACTTCAGGGACAATCTGGAGTGACATCTAAAGAGGGTATGTTGCTTGAAGCTGGGTGTATGTCTGACAACCTGGAATTGCTTGCTTTCGGGTCATTTGGGACACATGGAAACGGTTAGCAGCTACCATTCTTTGTTCTAATCGCTGAAAAAGGCTTAGCCATGTGCAATTGATATCTTGTTAGAGAGCAGAATATTAAATATGACTTATGAGTAGAGGACATGACAATTTTGACCGTTAAAATTCAGCAGGCCAGTAGGACTTCATACTGCAGACTTCTGTCTCCTTCCTGAGGGGCCTGGAAGTCTTCTCTGATGTCATTTATGTGTGGGAACGAGCACAAAACTCCTTCGTGCAGCCCAACTATGCTGTCAACTCCAAGTCCTGAGGGATGCATACAATCACCATATTTACTGTGACGACCCAGACAATAATCATACCACTGCCTCTAATGACACTAAAGTGCATGTGTCATTTGGAAGATGTGATTTGTTCAGACGGAGCTGCCTGTCAGCTGTCTCTGGCCAAACTGTACAACCTGTAATTTAGTTAACGAACTGAGACATCACAGAAAACCATGCTCTTAACCAGCTTTTGAAAATTCTCTTGAATAGACTGGCTGTTTTACCTACTTCTTGAATTTCTAGTAAAGTGGAACTAGTAGTTGATCAGGCAGAGTTAAATAGAAAGAAAAGGAAAAGCAAACGCTGTGCTTGATGTCAATAATTCTATTTTCATGAGGGAATGTTTCGCCCTTCGACATGATGTCCTACATCCCCACACTAACCCACATTCTCTTTGAGCTTCCAAACCTTCTGCTCCATGAAGAATCAACAGTGAATCTAGCAAGTCTCTCAGAAAAATTCAATTTAGCCCCCACTCGTATGTATGTTGCTGAACATTAATACCTAAATGAACAGAATCATTTACAGTATTTAAACTCCCTCTTGTGCTAATGACAACTATCAAAATAAAAATAAAGTGGTATTGGGAGTGGAGAGAGAGTTTAGTGGTTAAAAGCACTTGCTGCTCTTGCAAAGGACCAGGATTCTATTCCTACATCTACATATGGTGGTTCACAACTACCTGTAACTCTGACTCTGGGGGAGCCAGTTCCTTCTCCCAGCATTCTCCAGAAGTTCATACAGAGAGAGAGAGAGACAGACAGAGAGAGAGAGAGAGAGAGAGAGAGAGAGAGAGAGAGAGAGAGAGAGAGAGGCAGAGACAGAGACAGAGACAGAGACAGAAACAGAGACAGAGACAGAGACAGAGACAGAGGACAGGAGGAACATGACACATGTCTACAACCTACAATCCCAATATTTAGGATTCAAAGACAAGGGTATCACTCCATATTCAATCCTAGCCTATTCTACATAGGAGGTTTCAGTCCAGCCAGGGTTACAAAGTGAGACCCTGACTAAAACAACAATAACAAAAATTCGCACAAAAAGCCACCAGTGCCACAATAACAACAACAACAACAGCAGCAGCAAAGTAAAATTGGACTGAATTCTAATCATTTAAGGAAAAGCAGGAAACTTGCCTCACTGTAAATTGTGAGGAATATATTTAAGGGGGAATATATTTAAGGTCAGCAAAACCTGTCATATAAGAACTACCCTTAAGTCATAGTAACATGGAAGGCTTTAGAATGGAAATGGGATTTAAAATTACTGCTGAGCATGGACAGCATATGGATGAATATAAAAGAAATGTTCCTATCTGCCTCCTATAATGTCAATAAAACTGTAAAAATGAAAATGTGTGGAGGTGGAGTTGAGTCCAGAAAGGCAGGCACAGCCCTCTGCTGTTTCATAGAAGAGTCAAGTAGCACAGGACAAGTCCTGAGACCTTGCTGAGTGTTGCTTTCCTTATTGTAAACGTGCTAATGGACCTACCTACTTTGCTAATGGACTTTACAGAGGAATCCTGAGGAGCAACTGAGATAACACACGTATAAGTGCAGGGAAATTGCAATGCCCACTGCATGTACGGGCAAATCATTAGGTGCTCTGCCATAATTGCTAACTTTATTTTAAACACGCATGGCAATGCCCTTTCCTGTTCTCCCTTTGATAATATTTAAAAGGCTGCTTTCACTTTCCTTAAAACCTTCAATAGAAGCAGGAAATGCTTCATTTCGTACTTGTCTGTTTCTTTCATCAGAAAAATATCAAAGCACCCTTTGGATATTATCTCATTAATCTCTTAGAGGGAGGTAACAAAGGGGATACACACTTTGCACAATTATACATGAATCTCGATTTGACAAACAGCCAAAAACTTTGGTGAATGTCCCTAAGTCACCTAGGGAATCAAAGGCAGGGTCAGAAAATAGATCCATTTATTTATCTAACTTTGAAATTCATGCTGTATGAGTCCAAAATTCCCTTCTAAGATTACAAGTCAGAGCTGACTTTTCAACTCCTGAATGCACAACTATTTACACATTTACAGCCCATATGTTGTTATATAAATAGACGCGAAACATTTTCCCCAATAAGATCTTTGAGAATATTTAAAAAGAGTCATATGATATGTACTATATGTGCTATTTGGTATACGTGTGTGTTTCATTTATTAATAATACAGTAGGTGAAAAATGAATGCTTATTTTGATTTACATGAAGATAATTTGGTTTATGTAAATCTCCATGAATGTCCCCCATTTATACAGAGCTGGGTGTTATTTTGAAAATATTTAGCCTGGTTCTTATAAAGTATAATTATTTATTATTAGTTATGCATTACATAAATCAATAAACATTAACTGTACACAAAACTTTCAAAGCACAGTGTGAGAGTTTTAAAATATAAAAGTCCTAAGTGGATTTGCACTTAAGTCAATGAAATAAGACGTAAGATGGGGACAAAATAATCATTTGAGCAAACAATGAAAGATAACTAAGGAAGAACACTATTTGATAAGGCTTCAGTGGGAATGACTATTCATTTGGGGGACAGTGTAGAAGACTTCATATAAGAGGACAAGCTTGGGCTGGTTCCCAAAGGACATCTCAGATTTTGACAAAGAAATTGAGTCAAAATGAGTTAGAAACAGAATTCTAAGCAGTATTCCTAGTATGGCAAATGCAATCATTCCAAAACCTATGAAAACTGATCGGTGGACAGCTTGCTTAAGTCTGAATACACTGGAGTGGAAGGAAAGGCTAGGTTGTGGTCAAGTGAGGTTCCATTGTCAGCACCTCATGAAGAAACACTAACTCTCTTGGTGAGCTTGGCAAACCCCTAAATGAAATGGGTAGAACGTAAATATGTTCGGGTAACTTTGAGCATGTTCTGAGCAGATGGGAAGGAGGCACAATATGGGAAATGAAACAGAAAACAGAAAGACGAATGAGCTGAGGGCAGGGATTGCAGAACAGAAGGAAAGACAGGAGCAGATCAAGGATCTAGGTAGACTCAACTCTAGAAAGAGCACAATCTCACTTTTTTCCCCTCAGAACAGAGTGATTTCTGGCAGGTTTGCTGAGCTGTGGGGGGAGGGACCCTACTTCAATACATATAGAAGAAGATTTATTAGAAACAGTGTAGCAGAGATCTATAAGCTGATTTGACACTCACCAAGATTTTCAAAGTCCTTTTCCAATCTTGGTTAGGGAATATACCAAGTCTTTTAGCCAAATAAAGACTAATATGCTCTTACACGAATGCCATCCATGCAAAAGGGTTTAGAAGTTGGATCACAATGCACTTACATGGACACCACGCAGGTAAAAGGGTTTAGAAGCCAGATCACAACATGGCAGGCCATGTTAACTCCTGGTATTTTTCCTGCCTGCATAGTTTTTCTCAAAGGACACCTGTCTCTGATCAAAAAATGGCTGATATTCAGCAGCTTACATAAATTGCTTGGCCTTTATGAACATTTGCTTTTGTGATCTTGATCTAAGGGTATGTGAGAGGCTGATACAACTTCATGAAGAATTGTCGCATGAAGCTAATCTCATCTTTTTGGGACTATTGCTGCCAAACAGAAAGATGAGAGACTAGAGTGGAGAAAGTATAAAACTTACAAGCATTGTCATTATCAGACAGGTCTGTGTGACCTTTTTGAGGCTAGAATGAAGAACAGCGTTCATGTTTACACATTAGGGTAAATTAAAGATGGTTACCAAACACATGGGTGGATCTTCCATAGATGGTTCCATGGACATAGAACTGTGTCCTTAACAGCTTCTTAGTAATATTTGTGTCAGTTGCTTGTATAAAGAGAGGCAATGTGCACTAATGTATGGGAGGGGGAATCTTTGAGTAGAAAAACCAGAGTGATAATGGGAGAACAGAATGAAATGCAAAGAAAGTTAGGTAAGATTCATATAAATTATACAAAATTAAAGAAAGGAGCGCATTCATGGGTGGTTAGGATGACTCACAGTAGAAGTTGGAAACAAATGGAAATGTTGTATGGCCAGGAGCTCAATGGACTCTACAGTTGGCATATGGTATCTATGAAACATGCAGGTGAAGTCTGGATGGGGGTTACTACAAGTGTGTTGCATTAAAGCCAAAAATGACCCCTTGATGCTCTGCAGAGATTAGGCAAAGTGTGGAGTGTCCTGTACTTGAGCAAATACCTTGATTTTTTTTTTTAAAAAAGTCATTAATAAACTGCACGTGGTGGTATATGACTGCAAATAACATTTGTTAGGCCGAGCATGAGCATCCCCATAAGTCTGAGGCCACCATGAGCTACATACTGGACTATTTCAAAAACATGAAAGCATGAATGAATGAATGGATGAATGACTGAATGAACAAATTAATGAATGATATCAACATTAGACTTTCAGCATTTTCCCCATGTCATGCCACATCATGATAGGACCCTGTAGCTCCTAGGATAGGAGCAGATAGGAAATAAGCAGAATTCCAAAAACGTTTCCTGTATTAGTCACATTTTGGGGGATATAGAGATGTACCATGCAGAGAATAAGCCCTAGACAGTCACAGCATTTTCAGCTTGACCCTGAGAATAAACATGCATCGAGAATATCTGAACCTAATCCTAGCCTGGAGACAATCCCAGTTGCAGCCCAAAGCAGAACGACCATGTGGAATCCAGTGGAGATAAGCCAAACGTTAGTCAGCCTACAGGCATGTGGGGATAAGGATTTTCGATGGCAAGTCCTTCAATTCAGGCTAGTCTGCTATCTGACTTTATCAGACAGTGATTGACGCGTATGATCATTTTTAGTAAACAAATCTCCAAAACACATTCTGCTAGATACTCAAATTCTAAAGCTTTGACCTGAATGCTCAGAATTGGCCACGCACCTTATGTCTCCCTATGGAGTAAAGAAGAAAGCATCAGGTTACTTCTCTTTATCTTCTAATTTAATCCTTTGAACTTGGAAAGTTCAGGAACAACAGTTCCTTCTCAGCCTCCATTGGGGATACAGAAGGAATCTTGGAGTCTTGTCTGATTACTCAGTTTTTATTATCCACCAACAGAACTGCCTTGCTTACACTAAAGTCAACAGTGTCTTCTAGAAATTGTCTGAGCCTGGAATGTTCCTCTCACTAGAGGCCATTTGCCTCCTTGCTTCTAGCAAATTAGTGACTAGAATTATGCTTGTTTTCTCTATATCCAAGTGGTGTAGTTGGAACTCAGCCTACGTAAGGATGAGTGGGCTATACAAAGTTGAATAAAAACGTTCAAAAGCTTCATTTTTAATATATAATAACAAAAATATGTAAGTATTCCATTCAAGACTTTAGAAAGACTCTACAGGTAAGTGATATAAAAAAGAAAAAAAAAATCCAAATTGTAAGGTCTGTGCAGAAAGAGCAGTAGCACAGAGGTGATGAGAACCACGTGACTTGCTCACACTTTGCCAGATCAAAAAACATCACTGCTGGGTAGTGGCAAAATTAGTGTGGACATCGAGAATGGGAAGAGTGCTCATTTCGCACATGTGCTTCTTTGCTTGAATCCAAAAGAAGAAACCAAAATCGGATATCATCCGACTGCCAAAAATAGCCACAGGGGAACAATATTACCCATTCAATGGCACAGCCACGCTCCTACCAATTCACAGACTGTTCCTCTGACATCCTGAAAAGTAAAGCCCCCTTCGCTCTAAGGAAAAATGTAGATATGCATTTTAAAGTCTAAAACCAGCACCTCATGCTACTTCATATTATTATTTAAAGTTCCCAGCTCAGGTAAAGTTCCCCTTTATTAGATAAACCATTGTTCTCTGCTGTCTTCTTGTTTCTACTTCCTACACCACTAACAATTTACTGGTGAATAACCTCAGAAGTACTTCTGTATGACAGATGAGATTCTCTGACTGACTGATTACTGTACAGACTGAAACCATTCCTAGGGACCCCTCAAAAGGACCCCATTCATTCACATGTCCTTAGGGCATGGGGTGGGATTTATTATCTGAAATGGAAGTCCAAAGGCGACAGGCCTCTCTTCAAGGTCATCCCCAAAGCAATAGCATCTGATTCCCTGTCTGCGAATGTGCTTTCCTTAGCCACCCGTAAAATATATTCATGACCTCAGCTACTTCAAGTTACCCAAACTCTTCTGCAGAAAGCCACTTTCAATTTGATGCAAGTGGTTAGCCGTGCATTTGTTTTCTGTAGCAAAAAAAAAAAAAAAATACAGTTCACACGCTGGTAAGACTGATATTCCTCTCTGTTCTTTGTCTGTGTATCCGCCCCCCCCCTCCTCATTCTTCCATTGAATTGATCATAATAGTCTTAAGGACAGTTTTGAAAAAATTAGTCATGATACCTATTTTCTAAAGTCCAAAAACCAACCTACGTTAGTATTTAATCACAACTCTAACGATTATTCCTATTTCAAAAAAAAAAAAAAATCATTCCCCATTCCTGCCAATTTCACTAAAATTTGTGTTTGTAAATGATCTATAAAGAATTCAAATGCTTGTCTTCTACTGTTGTGCCTTCAGGAGTGTGTACATATTCTGGGTGTGGGTGAAGTGATTGTGGGTGAAGGTAGCATTCACTTAGGAGAAACCATATATGAGGGAACCCTGTGACATACATATTACAGAGAGATGAGAGGAAGGCCACGGAAGGGTGAGCTACCCACCTTGCCTGTTCTTCCCTTGGCAGTGCAGCTCTATCCACATAACTCTCTACTAATGCATAAGCAGAGAGTTTTCACAGTTCTTCCTGGAGATCATTCTGACAGCTCACCAGCTGTTTCCATGCTATTTTTTGCCATGATGCCATGGCTAAGCCACAGCGTCTTCTCTGTTACTCTGCCAACAGCATTACTGCCTGCTGTTCTGTGCTCAGAGTCCATTTCCCAGCGAAACTCTATCATCTTGTCCCTTTCACACTCACCTTGCAGAGCAGTGAATTCCAGAGTGATTGACATCTGGGTGGGTGAAATCTAGATGAAAATGGTATGGAATGGCTACATAAAAACACATAGCTAGATGTACAGATATGTTTATGTAGCAACAACCATGAGTGGAAGCATACAGCCATTGGTGTATTTCCAATACCTTATCTTTGTGTAACACTCTCTGACACTCGAAGCAATTGTCATGAGGCAGGAAGAAGACAGATATTAAGAGTTGGATCTTAATTTTGATTTTCTGCTCTATTTTTCAAGCTGGAAAGTTCCCTGTTAGTTTCCTCATTTTAAAAATAAATACTGTTTGGATAGTTCATTTGTTGTGAGTTTGTTTGTTTGTCTTTGCCCAGTGAATTCAAGAAAATGAAGTGAGACCATGAAATGCTGAGGAAGATAACATGAACTTGAGTCTTAAGTTCATGGACTTAAATTCTTCCTCATCTTAAAGACAGTGTCAACGAGGTAAATGTGAGGTTTGCTTTAAAAAGGGACCCAACAAACATGACCATCTGGTTTCCAGATATTGTTAGAAGCCTCTGACCAGAGAAAGGGAGGATGGGCTGAGTATCAGTTCAGAAATAGGATGTCTTTGGGACATTATACTTAACACAGAGTGAGGTAGCTGTGCAACTAGTACTAGTAAGAAGGCATACATTTGTAGGAACCACAAGTAGATTTTCTATACCTGGTCAGTCTCTCAGATAGCAAGAGAAATTAACTTTTGTGTCTGAAGCCACAGTCCAAACAGGACAGGAATGATTGACACTTGTTAGGCTTCTTTCTCCTCTTTCCTTCCCTTGATGTTGGTCCTTTACCTTGCAGTTATTGAGGGTCACTACTGCAACTGCAGGTGACCTCATCAAAGTTCTGCTACACTGCTCCTCCATCGCCACCAGTGCTGTAAAGACTCTTAAGACTATGGCATCTATCACTTTCTGCCTCCTGACTGTGGGCGCTATATGATCAGCTACTTCCGTTTCCTGCCGCCATGACTCCTCTGCCATGATGGGCTGTCCTCTCAAACGGTGACTCAAAATCAACTCTTCTGGGAAAAAAAGGAAGCCTAAAAGAAGAAGATGTGTCTGTATAATATGGTTTACCTTCTATCACTAAGTACAGAATGTGCAAGAGACACAAATATAAGTCAAGGATAACAAAAGTAACAGCAACCCTTCCTTGCTGTCATGTCCTCCACACTCACTGGATCTTAAACTCTTTCTACCTCATATTCCACAGGGCTTCCTAATTTCTAAGGAGAGGGATCCAATGAAGGCATCTCTTTCAGGAATAAGCACTCTAAGGTCTTCCATTCTCTGCCCAATGTGGTTCTTTATATTCATCCCCATCTGCTACAATGGGGCAGCTTCTGTGATGACGGCTGAGTAAACCACTAATCTATGAGTATATCAGAATGTCATTAGGAGTGATTTTATCACTAGTTATTTTGTTTCTTTTTTATTAGTATTTCATTTTATCCTAGCAATCTAGTTTATGTTCCTGGTCCCCAAAGCAGTGTTGGGTATGGGTTCCATTCCCTGAAGAAGTGGGCCTCAAGCCAAATCAGATACTGGTTGGTTACTTCCACAAACCTTGTACCACCATTGCACTAGCATATTGTGAAGTTAGGATATCATCGTAGATCAGAGAGGTCATGGCTGCCTTGTTGTTTATATTTCCCTTTTTGTAATGTGCAGAGAACTTTCCTATACCAAAGAGTCTAGAACATAGAGCTGAAGACCGTATGTAGGTACCAGCTTGATTGTTGCACATTCAATGATTTGTATGGGTATTGTCTTCAGCCATAGAGCCTTGCTGTCAGGTTGAGGGGTGCAGCCTACTGTCTTGGCAACCTTGGTTATTTTAGAATTCCTATGGGATTCTGTTAATCAACAACTGAATTATAAACAACCAAGCCCTGCTACTGGAAGCTTCATTTGGTGACAAGTGATGGCCAGGCAGAACCCTGTCCTCCTGATCATTTGGCTCTTCCATTTAGACCTCAGTCACATATATGTTTATTTTAGAAATTGTCTACTGTAATAGGTTCCCATACTACTCAAATCACCTTAATTTCAGCTGTCTCCCTAAATTCCCCTATCACTCCCCCATTTTCCTTCTTCCCCACTTACCCTCATGCTCCAGCCTTCCCTCATTCATCCATTACTATTTTATTTCCAATTCCCAATGAGATCTACCTGTACCCTCTATACCTATGCTCTGTGGTTCTACATATTGTTAGCCAGTAGTCTGATTCATGTATGACTTCCCAGTCCTACACCTTGTAATAATCAGTTTCTTCATTTATTCTGTCTAAGCTTTAGCCTTCTCATAACCAAAATGAAGAGACCCCAGGTCTTCAATGTTTTTTTCAGCTTGGTTATCGGTCCTTCTTTGGTGAAGAAGTCTATGACCATAGAGTGGCTCCTCTTTCTCTCTCTCTCTCTCTCTCTCTCTCTCTCTCTCTCTCTCTCTCTCTCTCTCTAGTCAAGGGACCATAAAGACACAGAGCTCTCCAGCCTTTCCTACTTAGGAATATATGAACATAGATAATGTTTCCCTGTGGAAATTCTTTAATTTCCAGATCAAATAAAGTATCTATGTGCTTTTCCTCTCTGGAAATAAAATGTAACATTATATAAGAGAAGGCATTTGAGATTTTGCCATTTTACTATGGGTCAGGTGCCTGAACAAAATGGGTTCTGGATACATTTCAAAAGAGGCAAATCCATGTATTCTGTGTAACACACACACATACATACATACATACATACATACATACATACATACATACATACACACACACATACATACATGTACACACACTACACATTATTATCATCATCATCACCACCATCATCATCACCATCTTCATTACCATTGCTTTGGGAACTGAATGTGACAGCCTGATTAGAATATGACAGGAAGAAAATCCAAATTCTGTGAGGCAGAGAGAATAAACACCCAAGTTTTCCCGGGGTTTTTGCATACTCGTGCAATACCTTTGTTGCCTGGGATCATCATCACCACAAAATTCTAAAGATGTACAATTATAAATTGATATTTAGATAGAATTATATCCCTCAGAAAAATATGGTGAAGGTCTAATCTCTAGTATCTGGGAATGTGAACTTATATGAAAATACCCTTTACCAACATAACTAAATGAATATTAAATCTTTAGCACATGTCATTACCCAACATGGTAAGTGGTTCCATAAAGAAGATACAAATAAAAGTAAAGGAAAATGAAATATGATAATAATAGAATCAGAAATTAGAATGAACTAATTGCATTGCAAAGACACCTAAGGATTGACAATGAATATCAGAAAGTAAAAGGAAGCAATTCAGGATTCTAGTAATCAGAATTACATCTGGTCATCAATACTCAATCACAGCAGCTCTAGAGAGTTAATACCATTGGAAATTTTTATTCCTATTTCCTGACTTCAAAATTATTTAAACCAATTTCACTCGCTTTCTACATCCATTAATTCAAACAAGAATGTCCTGTGACATCCCCACCATTAGCATCTAATTGGTACTCAGTTATAAGTGGATATTGGCCATACGTACCATGCTATAATCAACAGACCCAAAGAAGCCAAATAAAACAAAGGTCACAACGGAGGATGGTTGAATTTTTCCTCAGAAGTGAAAACAAAATAGATATGAGAGGTCAATAGAAGGATTGAACTGGATAGAAGAGAAGTTTGAGAGGAGAGGGGGGTGGGGAGGTTTATATGTAGGGAGAGCAGGGGAGAGAGAAGGGATATCAGCTCAGGGTATAGGGGTCAATCTCTAGGATTGCCAGAGATCTGGGATGGGGAGAGGCCATAGAAGGTTTAAGTGGCAACTCTATCTGAGATTCCTAGATGTGGGGTATATGGATCCTGAAGTGGCCACTTCCTGAAGGACTTCCAGTGAAAGGATAAGGAGAGCGATCCACTCACAAAGTCTTCAGTCCCAAATCTGACCTGTGTACACCATGTGCAGGGACAAAACAGAGCAAAGTCTGAGGAATTGCCAACCACTAAGTGCCCCAAATTGAGACGCATCCCACGGGCAAGATCCAATCCCCAACACTATTAATGGTACTTCCTTATGCTTGCAGATAGGACTCTAATATAACTGTCCTATGAGAGGTTCCACTCAATGGAAAGAGGTACAGAGACTCACATCCAAACAGTAGATGGAGCTCCAGGAGTTGAGAGAAAGATTAATGGATCCAAAGAGGACAGGAACTACCCAGGAAGACCAATAGAGTCAACTAACCTGGACCTATGGGGGCTCCCAGAGACTGAATCATCTAACAAGAGCAGGCACTGACTGGACCTAGGATACCCACACCTATGTAGCAGATGAGCAGCTTGGTCTTTATATGGGTTCCTCAAACAATTAGAGCAGAGGATGTTCCTGAGCCTGCTGCCTATTTTCCTGTCTGTGCATCTTGCACCCTTCAATGGACAGCCTTGTCTGGCTTCAGTGGGAAAGGATGTGCCTAGTCCCACAGCAACTTGATGTGTAGGATGGCGTTGTGGCACAGTGGGATGGGGGAGGGAGCGGGGTTGACACACAGAGGGAAACTTACCTTTCTAAAGGGATTGAGGGAGGACTTGTATAAGGGGTTGCTTGGGAAAAAGGAAGGGTTGGTGCTGGGTTGTAAGAAAAGATAGAAAGCACAAAGCAGTCTTGTGACTTGGTGGCTTATTTTGTTATCCTCTTCTTTGGCTCATTGTTTCCTTTTGTTTTGTCTAACATGAAGCAATGCTCTTGAATAAGGCATTAAAATATGTAGAAACAGTAAAAGAAAGGGAAAGAATGAGGCTATTGGAAATGAAGCTATCAGGAAAGACCCAGAGGCAGTGCAATGTATTGGAAGAATAATCATAGACATATTCCTATGCCACTTGAGCTGCCTAGCATTTATTTATACAATGAGCACAATCTATCAACTTTAAACTGTAAAAACTGTTCTGCTTTTAGACGTAATTTCTTTTCAAGCAACATAATACTAGTCTCCCCATCCCCCACCTGAATGGCCTTTATTATATATGTAATGCATTTTGATAACATTTCCCCTTAGAATTAAATTTAAGGCTTGTCATATATTTACTAACATACAAGATATTTCCTGTATATTCTGTTTTCTTTCGACTATTCACCCATAAACCACATAAAGCAGATAATAGGGTACAATTTGCAATCCTTACTCTGCCAATATGAAAGCTAGGGCTATCCCGTCTGTTTTCTATTTATTCTTCTCGTTATAGTAGACTGTGTTTTATGCTGAATTATCCCTTCCCGTTCATGGTAATTTTGAGAGCTTTGTTGGTGTTTAGGAAGAGGTGTGTCCTATTGAAAGGCCAAGGAAACAAGAACAACCTACAACATATACTTTGTTTCTCTGAAGCGTTTTTGTGTGAGATGTACTTGCTCGCATATTGGAAGTGCTGTAAGACAGAGCCAAGGTTCTGAGATGGTCAAGTTGAATGTCCCGAAGCAAAGTCCATTTGAGTGTAACCTAATTTGGCAATGTGACTTCCTAAACTAGGGGAAGCCAAAAGTCAATAAGAGGTTAAACACGTGGTCACTAGGTTCATCTCAAGAACTGACAAATTTTTCAATTTTATGTTTCCATGGAAACCAGAGGCCCATCTGCTGGCAAGAAACAAGAGAATGTTGGTGCTGCTTATCTTTTGCCATTCTTATTTTCTCCCACTTACCTACACATCTCTGTGTATGAGATTGCCCTTTGTTGGTCTCTAACCAAATCTGCTCATGCTCTTGGATCCAATGGGAGAATAGAAAGAATAACTCTCATGTAACTGCTACCAGTTCTTAAATATCATATGGGTCTACCAGATGCTGAAGTCTTTTGTATGGACACTAAACAAGAACCTACTCATCTTATTTGTTAGGGGAAAAGAAAGATGTCTAGAATTCTACCTATCTGGGAACATGGAACATGAAATTACAAATTAAAAAACACAATATAGCAACAGAAGCAACAACAACAATAAACATGGTTAAAATCTTGTACTTGAAGCTGGAAGGATGACCCCATTAACTAGTAAAGCATTTACTACACAAATATGAAGATCCAAGCTCAGACACCAAGAACTTACACAAAACTCAGATGAAATAACACACAACATTGATCCTAATGTTTTCACAATAGGCTGTGAGGCAGAGAAAGGCAAATTCCTTAGTAGGTAGTTAACGTGGTACGCTGCACCTAAGAAATCCTATATCAAACAAGATACCAAAACAAAAAGCAATATCTGAAATCACCTTCTGATCTTTGTATGAACTTCTTGGTAGACACATGTTTGCATATGCATCCATGCATTTAAAACATGTGTACCTTTTTACTATCAACCATCCTTATCACACTAGATCTTCAGTAGTATGAACCCAGGTTTAGCAACTAAGATAGATGTTCTTGGAAATCAATCATACATAGTGACTATGTGGCTTTTCTTCAGGTAGATCTTACTATTAAGCCCGTAATGCAAATTATTTGTATTTGTCCTGGCGCAAACTTTTTGACTGTTTATACTTCTCTGTTTTTGTTCTTGCAAGATGATGAAATAATACCCAATCCATAAGATGGTTTTGTATGTTAATGTACTCTATGGAAAATAGCCTGGTTAATGTCTGATCCCTCAGAAGAACAGAATATTAGTGCTAGACATGTCAGACAAGGAAATCTATAAATCTGGAAAACAAACAAAGCAAGACTAATATACGCCAACATTCACTAGCCATGTCAAATCAGAAAATTGAGTAACTTCTTAACTCTTGGTCATAAGATAGGATAAAACAACTATGGGCAAACACACTGATATCATGATAAGAGCAGAGGATGAACTCACGTTTATGATTGTATTACTTAGAAGTAATCAGAGATATATACTTGCTCGTGTACTCATTTTGGGAAACAAGTGAGTTCCTCAGTCTCCATTATTGGTGAGTAGCTATGCTCCAGGAGCCAGCCTCTAGTACCCTCCTGGTATGCTGCTTCTCCTTATATATCAGGCACTCTGGTCTCATTTCTCCTGTCTCAAATTCATTGGTCCAGGTCTCTAGCCTTTTAGACTTTTAGATTCATAGAAGACATGGAAAATAATGATATGATCATATCATAATCTCCAAAATAAGAGTCTAAAATGTTTTGGGAAGGAGTACACACACACACACACACACACACACACACACACACACACACTTGCTCCTTTTCAAATTCCTGTCTTCTCTTTAATAATTGCTGTTAGAATTGTGCATGTCTTCTTAAACACATAAGTACAAGCTGCTCCAACTGTACTTGTATGTATGGTTTTAGGGATGGTCATTTAATACTGGACTCCTAATTGGTGTACTCTTCTCTGGGGATGACTATTCTGCTCTCAGAAGTCCTTAGTTGTCTACAGCTCTCTGTGTAGTATTGAAATCTCCTGGATTTTTCCTCCATCCACGTTAGCATATCTATTGTCCCTTTTCAGCTCCTGTTTATACCGTCATGTCGGTGAGCCTTTATGGGTGTAGCTTCTGACAGTTCTAAGGGACACAATCTCACCACAAACTCGCTGATTCCTGGTTCTTAGAATGTTCCAGCCTCTTTTACAATGATCCCCGAAGCTTAGGTACAGGAGTTTTAGTGTAGATAAATTCTTGATATATCCTGGACTCTAGAACTTGGCATTTGACTGGTTGTGGTTTTCAGAAATGGTCTCCATCATAGTTGAAGGAGGTAAAAAAACAAAAAACAAAAAAAAAAAAAAACACCTTTCTATATTGGGAATAACCAAGAACTTTTTCTAAGTATATTAATATGCCTGCTGCCTTTCTGCCTCTAATACTTGCCGCTACGAATAGTTGACTGTGATTCACCAAGTTGAGTGTTACCTGGCTTCTCTCCCTAGAAAGTGGTACATATGGTGTCATTTTTTCCTAGGTCCCCTCCTGAAGAATAGTGAACATCAAGTAAATAGATATGTGAATAGGGAGATGACTTGAAAGCCATAGAGCAGCCCTGTGTGAAGGTCCAGTATACAGAGGTCAATCTTGCTGCAGTGTGAGGGTGAATTTTTATTTTCACCTTTACCAGATTTAGAATCACCTAGGAGACAGACTCCTGGGTATGTCTGTGAAACTGTTCCCAGAGTAGTTTAATCAAGAATGGAAGGCCCACAATGTGGGAAGCACCATTCTTTGGGATGGAGTCTTAGACTAAATTTTAACAAGGAGAAAGTGAATGGAGCTCAGTACGTCTCTGCTGTGAACTCAGTGTGACCAGTTTGTCATGCTCCTGTCACCATAGCTAACGCTGCTCCTGCTCGGCACCATCCCTGTCATGATAGATAGCACCCACAAACCGTGTGCCCACATAAATCCTTTCCCTATGTTGCTCTTTTTCCATTTGTTTGTTTTCAGAGATTTTGTCACAGCTGCAAAGAAGAATAACTAAGATACTTAGCAAACGTCGGAGCAGTATGGAGGGACCTTCCGATCACCTCAGTCTAGAGTGTGGATGCAACACACAGAGCACCTACCCCCAAAGACTGACTGTATAAACTCAAGCCTCATCACACCTAAATATATATATATATATATACATATATATGTATATATATATATTTTATTAACTTGAGTATTTCTTATATACATTTCGAGTGTTATTCCCTTTCCCGGTTTCCGGGCAAACATCCCCCTCCCCCCTCCCCTTCCTTATGGGTGTTTCCCTCCCCATCCTCACCCATTGCCGCCCTCCCCCCAAAAGTCTAGTTCACTGGGGGTTCAGTCTTAGCAGGACCAAGGGCTTCCCCTTCCAATGGTGCTCTTACTAGGATATTCATTGCTACCTACGAGGTCAGAGTCCAGGGTCAGTCCATGTATAGTCTTTAGGTAGTGGCTTAGTCCCTGGAAGCTCTGGTTGCTTGGCATTGTTGTACATATGGGGTCTCGAGCCCCTTCAAGCTCTTCCAGTTCTTTCTCTGATTCCTTCAACGGGGGTCCTAAATATTTTAAAAATATTTAGGGGGTCCTAAATATTTTAGCACTGTACCAGAAAGAGGTTAGTCTTGAAAAATGACGATACAATTTAAACATTGAGCGATGCTTATAAGCACAGAGAAAAAGGTCTTTTCATCTCTGGTTTGAAGGACTAATTGATGAAGGAAACATTTTTTTTTCTTTTCTGTAAAATGGCCTGGAGCTAAGAAGATACTCAGGAGGTGATATAAATAGACAGGAGAAGAGGTATCTGGAATCTAACACAGACAGAACTATTAAGGATTTCCTTTCTCTTGTCTGACCCCAGTGCTTGGCAGTACCGTGATAAGGAGGGAGAATTTTATGAGTAAGTAAATGTGTATCAGAGCTCAGCTCACACAGGTCCCAGTAGAAGGCACTCTTTTATCTTTGTTTTGGACCAGGAACAAAATATCAGAAGAGTCAAAAATCCAATGTGAGCAAAAGTTTGGTAGCAGCATCACTTCAGAAAAATGCTTTCTGACTTGGGCTTATTCTGCTCTGTGTGAGTTACAGGTTACCAAACCTTAGCGCTTTCTTTCCATTGTGGAAACTCTCCAGAATGAATAGGCCTAAAGTTGTCCTTCTGCTGAGGGAGGGGAAAAAAAAGAAAAAACATACAAGAATGCTTTCCTTTATGGTTTTGCAGCAACTGGCCGCCTCACAGAAACCTGCGGCATTCACTTGGGCTACAATAGCCCCATTTGTCAAATTGTTGTTCCAGTGAGCTAAATAATGCTCCCACGGATAGAAAAAGTTAATCTCCTTTTTCCAAAGAGCTCCATTTCCACCCTGGGACTCAGCTCGTTTGCATCCCGGGAGCTGACTCTGCTATTATGCTTGCACAGCAGAAAGGTTCAGAGGTTAACCACATGGTGTGTTAACAACAATTTCCTTTCATCCTTTTAAAGTTATTTTCATTTCATTAGCCACCCCCTTGCTCTTTAATTATGCTCTGTTTAGGTTTGCTTGCTGCCATCATCAGATTTCTAGGAGGGGAAAGGCTTTGCTCCCTTCAAGCCAGCCTGGACACGCATGCGTGAACCACACAGCTGTACGACATTTTCTTTCTCTGGGACGGTACCTTGGAAATTGCTCCAACTCTCAGGCAGATCTCTTTGTTTTCCTTCCATCCAGTTCAGACAGTTGGATATCATCATCCTTCAGTACTGCTTCACCTCGTCACCTTGCTCACCTTGTACAAGCAGCCTCCACTCATTGACTCTCGCCTCCCTAGAATCGGTGCCTTCTCAAAATCCCCTCTTTGCTCCTGCCTTTAATTAAATCCTAGTCCCCAACCACTGCTGCCAAAATTCGTGGATGCCCTGAAATGTTCCACATTAATTAATCGGGCGCTGCAAACTCTCCAAGCTGGAATATTAGAAGTTGGTAAGATTCGAACATTTGAGGAATTCTAACAGGTCTATGATGATACACTTGCAGGAGGACTCCAGGAGCCAGTATAAACGGGGTAGGTGTAAAGTGGAAAGGGTATTATAATAGACTATAAATAACTACATAGAATTTGGGGAATTACCTTTATTCTGTATTCTGCTCTCCTCTTTTTATTTTTTTATTTTTTTATTTTTTAGAATTGAGCACAGTCCTTCCCCCGCCCCCTTCTTTCGCCTCTTTCCAATGAAGTAGAAGAAATTAAAGTGACAGTGAAATAAGTTACATCCTTCACAGCATGCTCGGATCCCTTTCAAGAGTTATTCCCCAGAGCAGTATGCTAATTAGACGTCACCTTTAAATATTCTGCATTTACAAACTATCTTGGAAATTTTAGAAAGAGGAACTAAACGGGTACATCTGATAACAAGACATGGAAATAAGGCAAAAAGCAGATCTGATTCCAGTAATTATTGACTGAGGCAAAGAAGAAATTAGCAGTTAATAAGGCAAGGTATATCTGATGAAAGGATTCTTTAAAGAATTCTGGGAAGAAATTGTCCTTCTTTTTCCTTCAATGCCTGTACTCACTGTCGTGTGAAGGATTCATTCTCACAGGAAGAAATCACACACTACATAGCTGTTTCTCGGAGACGGCACCCTAATCTGGCTTTACCCACTTTTCTGCTTGTTTATTTGTTTCTGATATCTCACAGATCATACCTACTGGCTTTTGTTTTCTGACGAGATTGAGAGAAACTTTGTTCTGTCAAGAGCTGTGTTTTCCGTTTACTTTTGTTTTGTTTTGTGTTCAACCTACCTTTACTCAGACTTTATTGAGACTTTGGATTGAATTCTTCCCCGTGTGTCACTAACAATAGCCACGCTCTGTCTGCTGAGGTATCCGGAATCTTGTGGAACACATGTAGAACATACTTTTCCTTTTTCTACACCAAGTGTCTGTCTTCCTATGACGACTTATTCCTGCCTTAGAAAGGACCTATTCCGCGTCTGAACTGCAACCTCTACAAACCATAAGAAGATCCTTCAAATGGATTTCAAAGAGACATCATCTAAAGATATGGCTACTTCAAAGGCCAACAGAACTGTCATATTAGAGAGAAAGTGGATACTTTAAAAAAGATCAGAGATGAGACTGGAGAGATAGTTCAGCGGTTAAGAATATGTACTGCCCTTACAGAGAACCTAAGTTCAGTTTCTAGCAGTCATGTATGTGGCCCACACCTACTTATAACTCTATTCAGCAGGCATCTGCAGTTACTCCCCTCCCCACCCCCAATACGCACACAGACACACACACACACACACACACACACACACACACACACACACACACCATCTAAAACAAAAGTAAAACTTAAAAATAGTTTAGTTCGAGAATATTCCAGAAATTATAGCAGAAAAATTATGGGTCTTAATTTACAGTTACCAAAAATCACAGATCCAGATACTTAATGGCAAAAGGCTCTCTGACCTACAAGTGAAAATTAAAGACAGAGGGGCAGAGAGAAAAAGAGAACAGGGTTTGTGTCATCATTTTATTATTATCAGGGTTCAGCCTAGGCTGTCAGTTTTCCTGCCTGCGAAGTGTAGATGGTTTGACAATTGGTTAACTCAGCCTATTATTTTTATGTTCCTCTTTCCTTATTATTTAAATGAAAAAGAAAAAAATCTTCAAAGGTAGTTGGTGTGAAACTGTTGTTCTATGCAGATTATCTGGAAATTTTGGAAAGAAGACTATTACTAGTGCTATTGTTGCTGAGAAAGTTTAAACCATTAAGGAAAGTGACTAGTTCACGAAGAGACAATAAGGTAGGGAAACATGAAACCCTGTGAAAGAGAGTGTGTGCTATAAATAAGTACCGGGCCAGCAAAAGCAAACATCTAACTTCAACTCTTATATACTGCAACTCTTGCAATTTATTTATCTGAAAAAAATTTAGATTTCTCAGCTAAAAGCACAAAATGCTCTTGAGTCATGCATATGCCACAACTCTGTCGCTGTTTTTAGGTGTGTGGAGAAAACATAAATCTGTGTTCAGCATTAGAAAATTAAGCATGTGGGTTATTTTATCGTAGAAGGGACCAGAAAGATTAACATTAATTGATTGGCTAAAGAACAAAAGCTCATGAGCAAAACCCACCATGGGTCCATGAGTCAGGCTTCTGGGAAAGAGAACTCAAGTCTCCTGCTGCCTTGGAGGTTAGTTCTAGCTCCTAGAGTATTGGCAATAAGACCATCTTAAAGAGTGTTCCAAAAGGGAAACATATTTCTGAGAAATTTTCTTTGGCAAATTATATATTTGACATGATTGTTTGCTTCCTAGTATGCTCATTTCCGTCATTATTTATTAAACTGTTGAATGGAGTATACTGTGCAGTGTTACAGAGGCATAGAAATAAGTCAGAATCCATTATTTGTCCTGTAAAAGCCTGCAATGTACTGACACAGACCTGTATGCCAGTGAGCAAGGAAAAGAACTATTTGTTTCATAACTGTACAGGCTAATAATTATGATCATGTGGCACAACAATTTACAAATTATGATTCATTTCATTCTCCTTTGAGATATATATTATTATATTAAATGCACAATAAAAGATCTATGAGTCAGGGTTGGAGAAATGGCTGAGCAGTTAAGGGTAGCTGCTGCTTTTGCAGAGGAGCCAAGGTTGGGTCCCAGGATCAATATGGTCATCTGCGACTCTTATGACCTCTGCAGACACCAGGCACACATGGGGTTCTTAGGCATACATGCAGACAAAACATCCATGAATATAAAATAAAATAAGCAAATCTAAAAGTTTATTTTTTTGTATTGTTTGTTTGCTTTTTAAGAAACTATAGTCAAAGTGATCCAGGTACCAGCCCAAGCCAATGGTGCTGAGAAGTGGCCTTTTCTCATCTCTAAGTCCCTGAAGTCTGGGTCAATACAGCAATGTCTGCAAAGCCTGATACAGCTGAAGGAAAGGAACAAGTTACAGCCACCCACACGGGGGCAGAGAAGAAATGGGAAGTATTCAGAGAAGAAATATTTAGGTGTGAAGATTAATTTGCCTTGCAAGGCAATTTACCCCTCTGCATTCGTCCTATTTTGGAGATGTAATATACAAGGAGATTCAAGTAAATGGAAAAAAAAAAAAAAGGAAACTGGTACAATGATTGTGAAAACCAGGATGACAGATAAGAGGGATTCAATGCATGAATTGCAATCACAAATCTGTCTTCTGCATAAACAAGCAAAATAACATCCACACCTAAAAGAGAAATTTTATTTCCATGTTTGCTGTGGTTTATGCAAAATAGCAAGATTTGCGAACAGCCCAAGTGTCTTCAAAAAAAAAAAAAAAAACACTCAACAAAAGAATTGTAGAATGTATACGATGGAATCATATCCAGTCCTTTTTGCCGTACAATATGCTCATGATAAAACTATAAATAGAAAAGTTTTATATTTTTTAATCCTTTGATCTTCTTACAAGCCTATAAAAATGTGCTACATTGGTCACTTGAACAGGGAACAGAGACTAGACTTAGAAGAAGCAATTCAGGCCACATGTTTTTAATGCCCCTTGTGAGTGGATGATAATAATGTGACCCTTCCCCACCCCAGAGGCTTCTGGATGTTTAAATCAGTGGTTCAGCCATGGGGTGGATACAATATCTGTATTTCCTGCTTTGAACATAGGTGACGTGTAATGCTTGCTTATGCATCCTGGAATTAAGAAAAGGCATTAAGGTTAAGCATCCAGGGTAAGAGTCTAGAGGTGAGAAATGATGTCTCAGGATAGAGAGAGATTCCCAAGATATGGTCAGAGTGATGGAAAAGGCTAGAATTCTTTTTTTTTCTAAATGAGATGCTAGAACCAGTTGGTTTCCCACGTAGATATGACTATTTGCCTTTTATTTTGGGGAGGAAACGTGTAAGAACACTGTCAGGTATTAGTTCGACTCTGGAGGTTTAATAGCAGAATTTAATGAAAGCCAGGATACAATTCTGTGCCTATAGTCAATTATGTGTAGGAACCAAACCGGAAGAGACTGTGCCAACTTGTTCTTTATCTCTCCACGTACTGTAGACAGTGTAAGGACCTACAGCTGCCGTGCCTTAAGCCGCCTCGACGCTGTGACTTTAATTAGACTGTAAAACCAGCAAATAAACCAGACAATTGATTAAATATAAATGAAAGGAAAGGAACGTGTCCCTAAGAAAGACACAGTCAGACAAGTTGTTTGCGCGGAGGGCAAACATGTGTTCTTAGGCTGCTGTGCTCATCTGCTCCGCTCTGCATCTGCAGCTGTAAAGGATTTTGCAGAGTAAGGGAATGGTGAGCTCCTGGCACTTGCCTGGGACAGGTGAAAGTCAGCAACAGAAGAAACAAAGAGTCGTACCAGTCACACGATAGAGCGATAGAGCGACTACAAAAGCGGATTCTTAGGTACCACGGGATTCTTAATATCACAGAATTTATTAACATGATTTAGGTTAAAATTATTCAATTTTCCACAGACTACTTATTAGTCTGTTATTTCATTATTCTTGCACAAAAGATCAGATATTAAGTACTTAATGTTAATGAAATAGATAAGTATTAACAGGAAAGTGATATTTACCTAGCCATTCCTAAAATGGAAGCAACATGTTAAATATTTTTTTATGCCCTTGATCACTAGGTCTTAAACAATTCTGTGACACAATCGGAATAATAATGCATATACTACTTCCGAGAAGACAACATTTTAAAGTGTCTTAAAATCATTCCTGAAGTCATGCAATCAGCATGTTAGAATGAATTGCACATGAACCATATTTGATGCTTTGGGTAAGTATTTCTAACAGACTTTACAGAGCCTTGCTTTTGTGCCTAGGGGCAATTCCCTGTGTAAAAACAATGACACCTATTTTTGCTATTAGTGCATCAGAACTCTCTATTTATTTGTGCAAACCTATATGACACATCTCAAATGAGAAAAATGATGGTTTTTTTATTTTTATTTTAATGGCTTCCATGGCATGGGTGCTAAGCTATACTATGACCCATGGCTCTGCCACTATGCCCTGACATTTCCAAGTAGCACAGGGAATGTAGTTATTTGCTCGCACCCTCATTATTAGTATAGCCTGCACTTCTCTGTATGTCCTCAGTTCCCCTAGAGTTCTTGCCAAGATGCACATTGTATTTAGTAGGTCTGAAATGGTAGTTTGACATTTGTGACAACAGTCAATTGATTCACGTGCTGCTGGCTAGAGGATAGTATTTCTGAATAGCAAGATTTAATAAATAAACACATCAAAAGCTTAGATCCAGCCAATTGTGAAATGGCCCATTGCTTGAATGACAACTAGGGAACCTTAAAGAAGTGGGTTGGATTTGGTCCAATTCTGGCTTTGCCATATTATAAGTAATTTATGTCTTTATAATGGATAAATTGGATCTAACGTTCAAGTCTCTTTTGGGCTATTGAAAATACCCATTGTTCAACGACACTCTGATTTCTCACAGGATTTCCATCCCAGTGGCTGAAAAGGTAAACGTTCTAACCACAGAGAAATGCCATATAATGCAGACCCTGGATCTTCCCAAAGCCTGTCCCCCCAGGATTGAGTGGAAGAATACAACAATTATCCAGATTCAATGCTCCATGAACTAACATACCAAATTTACAAACCTAGGAGTAAAATTTAATATCGTATCTTGTCTGTCAAGGGAATCATACTTAGGATGTAGTCTTTCTTCCTGATCCCTCTTCCCATAATGTATATTTCTCCCATAAGGAACTCCTCTGACAAAATGCCATGGGTCTGTCCATAACGCCATCTCTACCTCAACACCAATTTCTTAGAACTGGAGGTTGCACCTTATTCAAATGCAGAACTAGAAAGACTTATAGTATTGCTGGGTGGTGACTACTAATTATGTTTACAAGTGGATATGCATTAGAATACAATATTTTCTTGAGCCTAATTTTGAACTATGTACTTAATCCCCATCATTTCATGTAATATAGAAAACTATCTTATAATAACTATGTCTTGTATACAAGTACTGTAACAGTCCTGACAGGACTTATTTTGATGATTTTTGTACTGGTGTTATTTGTTTCTTGACGCATGGGATGTTCTTTCATCTTTTGGCACCATTTTTGGGGTTTCAGTTCCTTCTCTTTCCTCAAAATTGTGCTTTCACTTTGTCCTCCTACTTGTAAGCTGGAGACATGCCTCAGGTCTCACCCTGTGACTTTTCTTTACCTAATTTCTTTAAATTTCCTTTATTCTTGAGATTGTACCTGTTTCTCATACAGATTAGTATGCTTGCAGCTAACCATTGATGAGCATGGGGACCCCAATGGAGGAGTTAGAGAAAGGACTGAAGGAGCTGAAGGGGTTTGCAACCCCATAGGAAGAACAACAATATCCACCAACCACACTCCCCCTCAGATCTCCCAGGGACTAAACCACCAATCAAAGAGTACACATGGAGGGACCCATGGCTCCAGCCACATATGTAGCAGAGGAAGTCATTGTCTGGCATTAATAGAAGTCCTTGCTCCTGGGAAGCCTCAATTCGCCAGTGTGGGGGAATGCCAGGGAGGTGAGGTAGGAGAGGGTAGGTGGGAGGGGGAGCATCCTCATAGAAGCAGGGGGAGGGGGATAAGAGAGAGGGGGGACTGAGAAATAGGATATCGTTTGAAATGTAAATACATAAAATATCCAATAAAAAATTTAAAGCAAATTCTCAAACATCTTTACTCCTTGTCTTTTTCTGTCCTTGGACATGGATTCTAATTCTAATTTTCATAATCTCCACAGGGCATCTCTAATCAGCCTTTTCTGTGTCTTCCTGAACATATGAAAAACTTTTATTTTCTTTCCTCAAATTCAATTAATACTAAACGAAATCGTGTGTGTGTGTGTGTGTGTGTGTGTGTGTGTGTGTGTGTGTGTGTGTGTGTGTGTGTGTGAATTTTCTGTTCATTGAGCCATGGATTTTTCTCTTTCTTCCAAAGCCTAATTATCAATCATGAACAGATTATTTTCTCAAAATGTTGTGTTTTGTTTTATTATACTCCAATATTATCATGTTAGTATGAGTATTTTAACCACTAAGTTGGAAATATCCTAACAAGCTTCCTATCGATCCCCCTTCTATTCTCAGTCATCCTTTTACATATCCTTAAATCCTTTCTCATGAAGTGACTCCTTCACTTTGAATGCATGTGTAGTTTCCCATTGATGGCAAACTAATCATTATTGTCATCAAAATTCTTCAACAATCCACATCCTCTTTAAAATTCAAACTTCTGTCAAGCTGCTGGTTTTGCTATAGTGAGGGTTTGTTCTTACCTACCATGATGTAATGTTTCTATCCCAGTCATGTTCCTAACGCCTTCTAACATCTGCAGAATTTGCTTCTACCTCACTTTCTACTGGTTCATTCAATTCTTACCACTATTCTAAAACCAGTTCACATAATATTAACTGCAAAGGTTATACAGTGCCTACGCATGCTGGACATATGCTTTTGTCCTATTAATTTCCAAGTAATGTCTTTTCTGTGGCAAACTACTTAGTGAAAATATCAGTAGTCACCAGGTTGGGAACCAATGCTCATGATATTTAAGGTAAACATCTCAGAAATTATAAAAATAGGTACTCGGGTTAAGAAATACTTTATGAAGACAATTATCTTTTCATATATATAATATTTTGTTTCCATAGTCTCTGGAATTTTAAGGATGGGAGTTTGTAAAGTGTGTATCTTTACACACTTTAAGTAAATAAGTATCTGGCATACAGAATAACAATAAAAATGTACTGTGTAACATTCCCCTTATAGGTGTAATATTTCTCACAATATTAAGCAAATATCATATAAGATCATATAATTGGGTTTCTTATAATGACATAGACTCAGATCATGGACTTGATATAACAAAATTACCACATAGATACAATCAATTATTGGAAGCATATCTCTTTGAGTAATTTTCAGTTTTAATATCATAAAAAAATCTTGTGGTCGGAAATATTGTAGGGAAAAAAGAATATTACTTTATTATTTGAAAAAAGTAATCTTTGAAACTCATCAGACACCACAAGAAAGTCTTCAATATTAATAACTCATATAAACACTACAAAGTAAAACTTCAGGTCAAAAACATGAGGCATAGGAATTTCTTTTATCTCCAAGTCAATGCTGTGTGGTCTTAATAAGAAATTCCTCTTAAGGCTCTTTTGTGTTACTGCTATGCACCATTACCCCCCTCCCCTTCTGCAGATGTTAGAAGGCGTTAGGAACATGACTGGGATAGAAGCGTTACATCATGGTAGGTAAGAACAAACCCTCACTATAGCAAAACCAGCAGCTTGACAGAAGTTTGAATTTTAAAGGTTAGGTGTCCTAAGAGGATGTGGATTGTTGAGAGAAAGAGAGAGAGAGAGAGAGAGAGAGAGAGAGAGAGAGAGAGAGAGAGAGAGAGAGAGAATAGTACAATTTTACTCTTTCTTGTATAACAGATCTAAAATTCCAGAAAAAAACTGTCCCTGTCACTAGTAACACAGTAGTCATCAGAGATACATTGACTGATATCTGGGACTTTTATTCTTTACTTTTCATTTTTATCTAGTAGGTTCTTCTATATCCATTCTTATTCACATCTTCTATTCAGGGAAAGAGTGGTCTGAGAATAGAAAGGAAAACATTGCTTTTTTAATCAGGCTTACATTAATTAAGAAACCAATTTTTCAATGTAGGTTACCCTTTGCTATTAGTTAGTTTTGACCACTGTCTCTGTTGTCAATGTTTGCTACTAATTACAGTAAAGTCTTAACTACATACGCATATGGTTTCACAGTTTGCTTTTCCAAAGTTTAATGGCATTGGCATTTTGATGGCATGTTCCCAGTTGATAGAGTGCTTGCCACACAAGAACGAAGACCTGAGTTCATATACCTGGGTTTATATACATAAATAGCAGGGTATAGTAGTACACGCATGCATGCAATCTTAGCACTCAGGAGGCAGAGACAAAAAGAGCAACTGTGCTTGCTGTCCTGACAAATCAATGAACTTTAGGTTCAGTTACAGACTCAATCTCAAAAATGTATGGTGGGCTTCTTATAATGACATAGACCCAGATCATAGATTGATATAAAGAAATTACCATATAAGTACAATCAATTATTGCTAGCATATCTCTGAGTAATTTTGAATTTTAATGTCATGGCTCTTGGACATCTACCACTGGCCCCATGAGGCATGGGCCCATACATACAACAAGCAAAGCCTAAGAATCCACCAGCTCACAGTATTCTTGACAGATAGACAGATAAATGTGAGGGGTTTTGGGTCAGAGACCAGGAAGGCATTTTAGGACAAGGGTTGGTATGTACAGATTCTTTCCAGAAAATAGAGACTTGGCAATGACATGAAAGTATGGTGAAAATGAATAGGTATGGTAAGCAGCTAGCTACATGATCTTAAACTCATCACTTCTATGTCTCTAGACTTCCATCTTTATAAAAGCAGTGGCATAGGCTAACCCAACAGGAAACTTAATTCTCACTATGTCCTAGTGTATATGTATCAATACAAACATACATGCAAACATCCATCCATATCTATCTATCTATCTATCTATCTATCTATCTATCTATCTATCTATCATCTATTGACGATCAATCTATCTAATATATATTAAATTATAACATAATTATAATATATAGATAGATTGATATATTACATACATGTATAAATTCAGTGGCTTACTTAAATGGAAACTATGGAATATATAATTGCTTTCTAGAAATTCTTCAAGTTTATTAAGTTCCTCAGAACTCCTTACCATCCTTACCACCCTCTCTGAGGCTGCTTTCTGTAAACTTTGCTCCCACACTTTCTGCATCAATCCTTTTGTTTGCTTCTTAGTTCAAGATGTTCAGAGCGACTTCAGGGGTTCTAAGGCAGCCAGAAGAGCAGATTCAATGGCTCTTCTCCCCCACATTCTTTCAAATGCAAGACCTACCACATGCATCCTTTAAGTAATTGTCACATGCTTCCTCCTAACCCCACTGTACCTGCCAGTGGTTCAGCTGCTTCTCTGTGATCTTCTGTCTGCATTGCTAGAAAACCACATGTCACTGATCTCAATCTTTCATTCTTTCCTCCTTCTAAGCAGCCCTTCCATCCTCCTCTTGCATAATATTTCTAACATTAGAATGTCAAGATGACTTTGTTATTTCTATTCTATTCTGGGGTTCCCATTGCCACCTGACTAAGCCATACCAATATGCAGTAATCAATCAGTATGATCACCAATGATTCTATGGCATAACCAATATGATCTTCAGTGATCTGGGTCTGACTTTTTGCCTGTTACTTATCAACTAACTGTGTAACTCTGAAATAGTGGTAGTTATTTAACCTCCCAGTGCCTGTTTCATTAAATGATAAAGATAACAGTTCACAAGATTGCTGTGAGAGTTTAATGCCATTTATATATGCCAAGTTTGAGCCCAGGCTAGCACAAAAATAGCTTTCACTTAAGAGTTTGATGCAAATGTCTATTGCAGCATATTTAAGTTTTCCAGGGATCTGGTGGGTCATAAATATACATTCATCACTGTGCATTGGACAGTGCATCAAGATTCTGCTCCTTCTCCGCCTCCTTCTACTCCTTCTTCCTTTTTGCTTCTGTTTCCCTTCCCCTTCTCTGAGATCTTTCAGAGTGGAGCAGAAAAAACTCCCAATCAATGCCCACAGCATACATTAGCCATGTTTCACTATGGGCCAGTCTCTTGCAAGCCTCAGGCATGACACTGTGTCAATCATGTGTCAAAGGACTCCTCTTTGCATACGATGGAATGGGACACCATATGCGTCAGTCAGTCAGCTCCCAAAGAAAAGAAAATTATGTTGGTTCACGCTCATGAACCACATGCTCCTCTTCTCTCTTTGGCCCACAAGAGATACTGATAAATCCGTACCTCACTAAGCAGCTTCCGCTTCAGATAAGAATCCCCTTCATTCAACGTCAGTCCAGAGAACAGTTAGAAGAAAGTCACGTGAGTAGATTCTAGGAACTCTGATAATGAAATCTCACCAGTTTGTTATGGAAATTGAGTACAATCTGCTAGTCATGGGTATTTAATATGTTATTTCACTGGATTCAGGAGAAGCAATTAGTCTGTTGAAAATCGCATCCACATTCCCCATAATTCAATAGCGACCACCATTACTAGCACTGCAAGATGTGACACGACTGATAATTAATTTTGAGTGCAATTCCTGTAATAAATAGTGGGGAGGGGGAAAGTCAGGAAGGAAAGACAGAGAATAGAGGAAAGATCTAAATCTAAAGGCAGATGTTACATCCAAAGGACTGATAATAAGTTCCGTAGAACAAGCCTCTGGGTAAGAGCAAGACTCGGAAAAAGCAAAATACGGGCAATGAGTTTCCAGGTTTCACAGCAAAACAACAAGACAAAACACACCCTCAAAGAAGGCTCCCCATGACCAATGCCTCTCTTGTGTTTACTTTCCTTGAGCTAAAGATTAATTGGGCTTTGTTTACGTTTATAAATAACTGAACAGTGAGCGTATGGTAAGGCTAGCAACAAACCTTGAGCCTTGCATTCCCTCTGTGTGGTTTCCTTGAAGGAAATTTTTATTTCAAACACTGTATCCATGCATTCTAAGCTTGTACTTCCTATGAAGTATTGCATATCTGCTTGTTCTGCTCCCAACCATTATATTTGACACACTTTTTCTCATCTAGTTCCTTTTAATAATCATAATGGTTACCTTTGCTAGTTTTAAAGTAAAAAGGAACACACACACACACACACATACACACACACACACAAATACACACACACACACACAGACATACACACACACACACCTCAAAGCTTTAAAAAAGTTAGATTTTGGATTTTGGGAGACCATAATTTCAGCCAAGTCTAAACTGGATGATTGATACCATTGTGTATTACCAGCACGAGCCCCAGGATATTTTAGCCTGACTACTGTATTTCCTGCTGCAGTAGAATTGAAGGAGACAACACCATTCACATTTGCTACATTGAGGCAGTCTCAGAGACAGTAAAGGGGGAACACCAAAGTCTCGTTCAATTCTACCGTGGCAGGAAATACAGTAAGCCTGGTGAAACTATCCTGGGGATCATGCTGGTAGCACGCCATGTTATCAACCATCCAGTTTAGACTTGGCTGAAACCACCGTCTCCAACACTTTCACATCTAAGACTTTTGTCACACTTTCAGTTACATACCCACGTCTCTTGCTAGTTAGTGTGGGGAATGTCCTGGTTTTTGCTTGTTGTTTTTAAAGTGGGGACTTCACCGTTATAAACAAAATTGTCTCTCTGATCATAAAACAATTGACTGCAGTAAAAATGGGAGCTTCCTCTCGAATAATTGCATAGTGGCTGGCCTTTCTGTCGTCTAGACAGTCTTCTGCTGACTCTTTTTTTGCTCTGGATTTTTAGTTCTCAAGAAAGCAAAGGAAGGGTGCTGTTCCCGAGGTAGCTCATTGTCTACCTGAAACAGGTGACCCAGGTAAAATAGACAAGCCCTTCAGAATCCATGAATTGTTATGCCACATTCCTGACTCAGGTTTCCATGGGAACTCACAAAATCCTTAAAAAGCCCTAAACATGGGAGATAGGTATAACTGGGTGAAAGGAAAACTGAAGAATAGACTGATGATGTAGCATCTTTAGGTACCGTAAGTCTTGTGATTTACAAGGCCTTGGCATTAGCACTGATTCATGTGAGTCTCTAGATGGTTCTGTAGATTTATGCAGTCCCAAATAATAGCATCGGAGTTCATTGCTTGCCCGTTTATTACACGCCATACACTTTTCACAACCTAAATCAAATGGCTTTACTTTAACAAGATTGAAAGCCCCCTGATCTCATCAATAATTGATGGCAAATAAATAATAGCACTCTTATCTATTCATGATCTTGGCTATTGCCTGTGCTCTAGTACGTGTGTTATACATACATTTGCATTCAATCCTTGGGCTACTTATCATTCTACAGATGAAATAAATGCAGCATACTCTGTCATGCAGTCATTTGTGGGGGTGGGTTCAACATATGTAGAAACAAATCCCAGCACCACTGAGTAGTGGTGGCACTTGGTGAAGGTGTTGACTTGTACTCCTACCCACTAAATGCCTCACGAAACCCTAGGCACCCTAGACTGGCAATGGAGGGCAATGATCTCTGGCAGGCAGGGGCGTCGTAGCTAAGCAAGAACCAGCAAAATCTCCTGGGCATCAGCTTCTAAATCCTATGTATAGAAAGCCCCTGAATGGAGGTGCATCATAACTTATTAGCATCAAGAGAGAAGAAAAGGTGGTCAGAGACTGTTGTTTACGGATGCCAATCTTCTCATGTAACAGTGTTTTACTTGACCAGTACCGTAGCCTTGTAAAAGCATATGGGTCTAGTTTAACTACTTGTTTACTTAAGTAATTTACATTTTACCTTACCTTTGTCACTTCACATAAAACGTATGCATTTTCGGGTTGTTTTTTTTTTTAATTATTTAATTTTGCCCTGTATGTATATGTGCACCATGCATGCATGTGGAGATCAGAGGACAAGTTGTAAGAGTAACTTCTTTCTTTCCACTATCTGGACCCCAGGGATTTAAACTCAAATCCTCAGCTTGGTGACAGATGCCTTTACCCTCTGAGGCACCTCTATATTCTATGCATTTTCTATAATATTTTGTTTCAAGTCTTGGCTTTCTATGGGCAGGCGATCCCCAGTAGGTTGCTCAGCTTGAGTGGACAAATCCACACATGTGCCTGTAGGGAAAGCATTAAATGGACCTACTGGCTTATTAAAATAATAATATGATTTCATGAAATTGAGAGTGAGAAATGTTGGGGGATATCTGGACAGGGTTAGAGAGGGAAATTTTAGGGTGGATATGATCATACTTCATTGCATATATATATATATATATATATATATATATATATATATATATTACTAAGTTTGCCAATACAAATGTTGATAAAAACACATAAAAATGCAAGTCAAGCTATCAGTATAAAGAACTGCCCTTGTAATTAGGCTGGTCTTGTTCTTCATTTTATTTTTTTATGTATTTTTACATGTTCCTTTAAAAAATAGGTATCGTTACTACTGAATGAAAATACATTCTAAATTTTGTTTTCTGATCGGTGAGCCAGTCTCTTATGTGGTACCTGCTCACTCCTACAACTGGCTATTTCCTGGGAGAAGACTTCGTGCTCTAGAGGGACTCACACCTCATCCTGATCACACACTGCTCTCCCTGCCAAGGAAGGCGAACCATTGGCAGATTTCGTTCTACACCTTGTAGCATAAAGGACAGATGGACACTGTATTTGTCTTTAACTTTACAAGGTTTTATGACACAAGACTTAATTGGTTCTAGTTTTAAAAGCAAAACGCTTCTTTGCCTGTTTCTCAGGAAAGTGTCCTGACAGGTGTCATCATTCATGTTAGAATAGCATGGGGTGTTGACACCCAGAGGGGGCATCCCCTTCTAAGGGGAATGAGGGGAGGACTTACATGAAGGGGTATTGGGAGGAAAAGAAGGGCTGATATTTAGCTGTAAATAAATAAATAAATAAATAAATCTCATGATGCAAAATGAATAGCATAACATAATTACAGCATGGATGTGGGAGGAGCTTATGAGACCCCACCCCTAACCAAGGAGATAATGGCAGTTGATAGATGTTAGGGGAAGGAAAGGTGGCTTTCTATGGGCAGGTGATCCCCAGTAGGTTGCTCATGCTCGGGTGGATGAATCCACACACATGCCTGTAGGGAAAGCATTAAATGGACCTACTGGCTTATTAAAATAATAATATGATTTCATGAAATTGAGAGTGAGAAATGTTGGGGGATATCTGGACAGGGTTAGAGAGGGAAATTTTAGGGTGGATATGATCATACTTCATTGCATATATTTATAAAATTACTAATGCCTTTTTAAAAGATGTAAGTGTACTGTGAGAACGTACGGTTTCCTATTTAGACAACATTTATATTACTAAGTTTGCCAATACAAATGTTGATAAAAACACATAAAAATGCAAGTTTTCCACATGATGCCATATGGAAGACACCAAGAGGAACTTATTTAAATGAATTAAGAGGAATCTCCTGGGCAGTGGGGTGACTTATACAAAATAAAATTCAATAAATGCTGGCTCCTCTCAGGACATCCTTATCTTTCAAACTTTATAACTTAATTGCAGAAAAGCCTATAAATATTCAAACTGTTAAAGGCCAACATAAAATCTAAATAGCTGTATAAACAATTTCCCATGCTAATTACGTCTATTACCACCTAAACTTTATTAAGTGTGGCCCAGTATTTTCTAGAGGATAAAAATGCTGCCTGGCTTGTTTTGTGCTGGTTTATTTTAATATTTCCTGCCTGTTGGAGTTATAATCTTGATCCTAACAGTGAGGCCCTATCAATTATATCTTTCTATCTACCATATGCAATACTATTTGTCCACCCTAAAAATTATTGTTTAAATTTCTCTACACAGGAAACTCCAAGAAGCTACCCCCTATGACTGGACTATTCACTTGCTGTTTCTAAAGCAATCAACAGAATTGGAATACAATGTGTGGATAACTAATAGCTGGCAATTATGTGTATTAGTGAGCATCAGCTGAATCTACCCTGAAAAGCACAATTTGTAACATTTATTCCACCTGGTGATATCTAAGGAGAACCAAGAGATATTTAGTAAATTATCAGCTTCTATCTCTTCTCCATTAATGATAAAGTGATAACTCTAACCAGTGTAACCAGAATTGACTTACTTTGTTTCACAGTTATATATGATACACTTCATCTTCTTCCTTCAAAACATGACATAAACACTTGTCCTTTCTGTGATCAAAGTGGTGGATATGGTGGATGCTAACCAATTCACCAATTTCTACCTTCCCAAGTATTCTATGAAACAATATGAAAAAGTAATATGATTTGTAATTCTAAGGGTCTGATATCTTGCTACATACATATTGGCTGCGATAAAGTGACTGTGACAAAGGATCTTTAAGCTCTTTTGATGGAAGATTATTAAAAACAGAATTATATAGAGAAATGTGTTTAAGCACATGGGCTACAGAATTGGGGGGTCTTGAGATGGGAGGTTTAAATTGGAAATGATAGGATCAAGACTCAACTTTAATCAGCACGTTCAACATATTTGCATGTGATGGGGTTAAGTATAAAAAAACCAACAAATAAAAACATGTCTGTTGGTTTGGATACTTGGGGGATTACTTGCCTTCTTTCTGTGGCATTGTTATTCACTAACTACCTTATGAAACATAAGAACCTTAGGTTATCAGAGGCACTGCTGATTAAGTTACCAGCAAGGACTCCCGGGCATCAGTTTTTACATCCTATGTACAGAAAATCCAAGCCAATTTCCTGTCCCTAATGAGTATTTACCATAGCCTGGGACATCAGAAGCTAGCCTGTATGTCAGTTTTCTATTTATCTGAGAAAAAAAGGCAAAGATGGCAGGGACCTATATTTAACAATGAGAGAGAAGTTCAGTCTCTTCCCAAACCTAGGAATTCTCTGCTTAGCCACAGGGGTTCTAGGACTCCTCTATCTATAATGGTGAGTTAGTGGGGATGTTAGATCCTGCAGGACTGAGATCTACGTACTAAAGAGCTGAAAAAGACAAACATATAGCATGGGACAAAAGAGAAAAAGCATCTGGTATTTAATCTTGATTCAAGTTTCTACACTTATGAATTTAATAATATTATTATTATGTAATGTAAGTATATAGTATATATTGTTCTTGGGATCCTGGTATCCCCTTCTATTATATAGATAGCTTTCTAAGTAATCTTTACTTTGAAGTCCAAAAGTCACTTTATTTTACTATGACATAGCTCAAACACAAACATCTACCAGGACATACATACACAGATGATCATATATACACAAAGGAATAAGCACACCTACACATGACTGAAGCAAAAGCTTCATGCCTGATATTTAGTTCTTTGTTAAATTCACCAACCTAGATTACTTCTAACATCAGGAATCATCACCTATCTCTCTACAACTTCTGCTAACATTCCATTACTTTTTGTTTTCCTCTCGAAGAATCACGTTAGTGGCTGTCAAAGTTGATTGTTTCCTTTTTATTTTACTGTGCCTGTAAGAGATGCATAATATATTAAGCTATAATTACATGTTTAAATCACACACACACACACACACACACACACACACACTTTTCTACTACTCCACTGAACCCCTAGAAAACCTTAAGACTAGGTTACACATCTTTGTATCTTCTAAATCAGAATACTACACGATAGCTATTAAAAGCTTAGCAAATGCTAATATGAATTTTCAAAAAAAATTAATAAAACTGATGAAAAAGGAAAAGCATATCAGAATTACTCTTCTGCTGTATAAAATCTTAGCTACAAAGAGTTACAAGTGAGGAGTGCAACATAGCCCTGTGAGATGGTCCATTATAACTGAAATTTGTCAGGATACTACTCTACCCACTTTCTTAAAAGCAGGCAATGCTCACTGTTGCCAGCTCTTGTAAGTTACATAAATAACTGTTATTTAGACAATCGGAAATTTATAAGTTACCATGGTATATTTAGAATATGTCTGAAAGCTGTGAGTCTTACAGTGGCACCCAACCAGCAGCATCTAACTTCATTCTGATAGTTTCCTTTGTTCCTTTTCAAAAACTAAAAAAGGAATGGAGTTATTTATTATTTTATATTTCCTTCATGGCAATTGAGTGTCCATCCACTGGGGAAAAGGGACAAGATTGAAGAGGAAGAACTGTTACATATTTCATCATGAAGATTTATCTAGAGGTAACAGAAGAGACATTTGTTAATTTCCCTCCTGAATGGGTTTTGGAGAGGTTCCAATGCTCAAACACAAAGAGGCTCATTAGCTAATTCTGAAGCAAACAGCTGCTACAATGCCACAGTCTTGGGCTTAGCCTCTTTGTACTAGAGAAGTCATAAAACCCTTCCATTGCCCAATGAACAGCAACTGGGCTGTGCATCCTCTGTATACCTTATGCTCCATCACTTTGAGTAACAGATAGCCATTTATTTCCTACCCCTTATTCTGGCCAACAGGAGAAAGCAGCTTGGATACTCACAGGGCGTGATGCCACGGATGCTTTGAAGCAACACCATATGGTATCAGGAAAGCATATGCAAGGACTGCAGGACCCAAGGGATATACATAAAGTCAAGGCAGGCTTGTACTACACCTTGTGACTCTGCCCTTTGGCTTCGCAATGTATGGGGCATTCCCGAGATAAGGGCCACCTTGTAAAGATTTCAGATGAAATAAAGTTAGTGAGATAACTGGGGTTGCTCATCGAAGCTATCTGTAGGCACAGTTCAGTCCTTAAAACAGTGTCTTCAGATGATGATTAATGCTCGAATCAAAGTGACCACATTAGGAGCAATGGCCTAAAATCCACCCAACATAATCATGTACAGGTAGGCTGTTCCTAGGACTTAGCAATGGCATTTCCAGGAAAGTATGGATTATCATGGCCAGAAGAAGAAGCTGATTGTGTAGCTTCCAACTGCCTACCAATCAAAGGATGCTTCCAAATGATAAAGAGCTTCTGCTAATTTCTGAACATGTGTCTTTCATTCTGAACTTTTGTGTCTACAAAAGTAAGGGGAAATCTCTCTCTCTCTCTCTCTCTCTCTCTCTCTCTCTCTCTCTCTCTCTCCCTGTCTCCCTCTCCTCCCTCTCTCCCTGTCTTTCCCCCCTCCCCCTCTCTCCCCCATCCCCCTATTCCTCTCTCTCTCTCTCTCTCTCTCTCTCTCTCTTTCTCCCTTTCCCCCTTCACTCCCTGTCTCTCCCTCTCTCTCTCTCCCTCTTCCCCCCTCTCCCCCTCTCCCTCCCCTTCTCTCTCCCTCTCTCTCCCAAGTCCCCCTGTCCCCCTCTCCTCCTCTCCCCTTCTCTCTCTCTCTCTCTCTCTCTCTCTCTCTCTCTCTCTCTCTCTGCGTGTGTTTCCTGTTTCAAATGATGTATGGATGTATGTACAGTTTAGCTGATTGGATAAGTAGAATCGTCAGTGTCTCTTTATCTTATTAGAGATTATTCTGTACTCTGGGTAGACAGGAAAAATAGAAAAAGTCAAAAGATGGTCCAGGCAAAAAAGATGGTAAATTTGGGCTATTTGCCAAATTTGCTAACTGAGGCTGATGTGAGTGAAGAAATCAGAATGCACGGTAGACAGTGTAGGCACGCCTTTATCATCTGGACAGTTCAACCATTCCAATTCACAGTTCTCAGTGAATTGAAGCAACTGGAAACAAAAGCAAAATTCAATATTGGTGGCATATACCTATAATCCCAGCATTTAAGAAGCCGAGGGTAGGAGGATCAAAAAGTCAAGGCTATACAGGTCTGCATAGCAAATTCCAAGTAAGTGTTGGTTACATAATGGGAATCTGTTTCACAATAAAACGAACAAAGCAAAACCAATGAAAAAGAACAAATGAAGCCAGATGTAGAATCTAAAGGGTGGGCTCTTAATCCTTTTCATTAGAGCCTAATCCTCCTTTCTTTATGCCCTTTCTGCATTGTGCTAACACCAGATGGGCCAGGCTCATCTTACTCATTCTCTGCATTGTATTCCATTATCTTTCTTTGCATTGTAAGCAACAGCCTGGATACCAGTACTCTTGGGTTAAAGTTGCCAAGAGGTTTGTTAGCTCCTGTTCCAATGCCTGCCCTCTCTTCTACTCCCCTTTATAATTAGAGTTGCCTGTCCCTCGTCCATGTTGACTGATTTACCTCTATGAGCAGCCATTATGTAAGAACTCCAGTGTATGACTGCTGTAGGAGATGACTAGCGTTCTATCAGAATCATTGTATATGGCTTCCTTGAGAGATTATCACTAGATAGGAAGAAAGAGGATATGAGAAAAAACAGTTCTGTAAGTATTCACTGATTAGCTTCCATTGGGTATGGCCCTGAGAAATGGAAGTGACTTGGCTATCACTGTGGTATCATTTGGGGGGAATCTATAAAGAAGTCAACAGAATTAAAACGTGATGGATGGAAAAAATGATGAACTAATTCTTAAAAGGCAATTGAGGATTGAATAGTCATCATAACATTGAAAAGTTAATGTAAGGATGACCAGAATTTCCATGCTAATCTCAAGAACTCAGTAATGTTTCAGGAATGAAACATAAAGAGTCAAAAAAGATTCATTTTTAAAAAAAATTTTTTTTTCAGAACAGGAGTTGTCCAGGCACAGAAGCAGCTGTATTAATTGGAAGAAGACAGTGATTCTGAGCTAGGCTTCCCACACCAGGCCCAGCTCTTCTCTTCTATATTTTATCTATGACCTAACTGTTTAAAGGTGAAAGTCCATATAAGCTTCATGATCCAACCCCTGAATTTCTTTCCTAAATGCCCCATATCCTTGCTATCCACTTTACTACAGAGCGAATCTATCTATCTGTTCTTGCAAAAATCTCTATTTCCACTTTCATATCACCCTCCTGATTATTAAACTAAATTTATCTCCTTTCTCTGCTTTATTTCCTTCTTTGAATACCTAACTTTTAAAAGGACTATGGGGGGTTTGGCCAGAGTCCCGGACCAGCGGAGGATCCCTGCCTTCAGCAGCTCTCTGCTCCCAGGCCCCCTGGAGGGGAGTTCTCACCGCCTGGTCGGGCGGGCACTCCTGAGGCAGCAGGCGGAGGAGACCACCAACGCCGCCCCACCCCTGCCCACATCCCTGGCCCAGGAGGAAACTGTATCGGCCTCTGGGTACCCGTGAGGAGGGCCCAGGCAGCAGCAGATCCACTGTGTCTGAGACACCACACCTGAAGGGACCGACCGCGTAAACAGTTCTCTGCACCCAAATCCCGTGGGAGGGAGAGCTAAACCTTCAGAGAGGCTGACACGCCTGGGAAACCAGAAGAGACTGCACGCTGCACACAGTACTGACCCCAGAGGAAAACAAAAGCTATCTGGAACCCTGGTGCACGGAACCTCCCGGAAGGGGCGCAGATCTTCCTGGCTGCTGAGGGCGTGGAGAGCTCATAGGCAACACCCAGCGAGCAAACTCGAGCCTGGGACCACAGGTAAGACAAACTTTTCTGCTACAAACGCCTTGCCTGGTGAACTCAAGACACAGGCTCACAGGAACAGCTGAAGACCTGTAGAGAAGAAAAAACTGGCGTGAAAAAGCAGAACACTCTGTCCCCATAACTGGCTGAAAGAAAACAGGAAAACAGGTCTACAGCACTCCTGAAACACAGGCTTATAAGACAGTCTAGCCACTGTCAGAAATAGCAGAACAAAGTAACACTAGAGATAATCTGATGGCGAGAGGCAAGCGCAGGAACCCAAGCAACAGAAACCAAGACTACATGGCATCATCGGAGCCCAATTCTCCCACCAAAGCAAACACGGAATATCCAAACACACCAGAAAAGCAAGATCTAGTTTCAAAATCATATTTGATCATGATGTTGGAGGACTTCAAGAAAGACATGAAGAACTCCCTTAGAGAAACACAGGAAAACATAAACAAACAAGTAGAAGCCTACAGAGAGGAGTCACAAAAATCCCTGAAAGAATTCCAGGAAAACACAATCAAACAGTTGAAGGAATTAAAAATGGAAATAGAAGCAATCAAGAAAGAACACATGGAAACAACCCTGGATATAGAAAACCAAAAGAAGAGACAAGGAGCTGTAGATACAAGCATCACCAACAGAATACAAGAGATGGAAGAGAGAATCTCAGGAGCAGAAGATTCCATAGAAATCATTGACTCAACTGTCAAAGATAATGTAAAGCGGAAAAAGCTACTGGTCCAAAACATACAGGAAATCCAGGACTCAATGAGAAGATCAAACCTTAGGATAATAGGTATAGAAGAGAGTGAAGACTCCCAGATACAAGGACCAGTAAATATCTTCAACAAAATCATAGAAGAAAACTTCCCTAACCTAAAAAAGAGATGCCCATAGGCATACAAAAGCCTACAGAACTCCAAATAGATTGGACCAGAAAAAAACACCTCCGTCACATAATAGTCAAAAACAAACGCACAAAATAAAGAAAAAGAATATTAAAAGCAGTAAGGAAAAAAGGTCAAGTAACATATAAAGGCAGACCTATCAGAATCACACCAGACTTTTGCCAGAAACTATGAAGGCCAGAAGATCCTTGACTGATGTCATACAGACCCTAAGAGAACACAAATGCCAGACCAGGTTACTGTATCCTGCAAAACTCTCAATCAACATAGATGGAGAAACCAAGATATTCCATGACAAAACCAAATTTACACAATATCTTTCTACAAATCCAGCACTACAAAGGATAATAAATGGTAAAGCCCAACATAAGGAGGCAAGCTATACCCTAGAAGAAGCAAGAAACTAATCGCCTTGGCAACAAAACAAAGAGAAGAAAAGCACACAAACATAACCTCACATCCAAATATGAATACAACAGGAAGCAATAATCACTATTCCTTAATATCTCTCAACATCAATGGCCTCAACTCCCCAATAAAAAGACATAGATTAACAAACTGGATATGCAACGAGGACCCTGCATTCTGCTGCCTACAGGAAACACACCTCAGAGACAAAGACAGACACTACCTCAGAGTGAAAGGCTGGAAAACAACTTTCCAAGCAAATGGTCGGAAGAAGCAAGCTGGAGTAGCCATTCTAATATCAGATAAAATCAATTTTCAACTAAAAGTCATCAAAAAAGATAAGGAAGGACACTTCATATTCATCAAAGGAAAAATCCACCAAGATGAACTCTCAATCCTAAATATCTATGCCCCAAATACAAGGGCACCTACATACGTAAAAGAAACCTTACTAAAGCTCAAAACACACATTACACCTCACACAATAATAGTAGGAGATTTCAACACCCCACTCTCATCAATGGACAGATCATGGAAACAGAAATTAAACAGAGATGTAGAAAGACTAAGAGAAGTCATGAGCCAAATGGACTTAACAGATATTTATAGAATATTCTATCCTAAAGCAAAAGGATATACCTTCTTCTCAGCTCCTCATGGTACTTTCTCCAAAATTGACCATATAATTGGTCAAAAAATGGGCCTCAACAGGTACAGAAAGATAGAAATAATCCCATGCGTGCTATCGGACCACCACGGCCTAAAGCTGGTCTTCAATAACAATAAGGGAAGAATGCCACATATACGTGGAAATTGAACAATGCTCTACTCAATGATAACCTGGTCAAGGAAGAAATAAAGAAAAGAAATTAAAGACTTTTTAGAATTTAATGAAATGAAGATACAACATACCCAAACTTATGGGACACAATGAAAGCTGTGCTAAGAGGAAAACTCTATAGCTGAGTGCCTGCAGAAAGAAACAGGAAAGAGCATATGTCAGCAGCTTGACAGCACACCTAAAAAGCTCTAGAACAAAAAAGAAGCAAATACACCCAGGAGGGTAGAAGGCAGGAAATAATCAAACTCAGAGCGAAATCAACCAAGTAGAAACAAAAAGGACCATAGAAAGAATCAACAGAACCAAAAGTTGGTTCTTTGAGAAAATCAACAAGATAGATAAACCCTTGGCCAGACTAACGAGAGGACACAGAGAGTGTGTCCAAATTAACAAAATCAGAAATGAAAAGGGAGACATAACTACAGATTCAGAGGAAATTCAAAAAATCATCAGATCTTACTATAAAAGTCTATATTCAACAAAACTTGAAAATCTGCAGGAAATGGACAATTTCCTAGACAGATACCAGGTACCGAAGTTAAATCAGGAACAGATAGACCAGTTAAACAACCCCATAACTCCTAAGGAAATAGAAGAAGTCATTAAAGGCCTCCCAACCAAAAAAGAGCCCAGGTCCAGACGGGTTTAGTGCAGAATTCTATCAGACCTTCATAGAAGACCTCACCAATATTATCCAAACTATTCCACAAAATTGAAACAGATGGAGCACTACCGAATTCCTTCTATGAAACCACAATTACTCTTATACCTAAACCACACAAAGACCCAACAAAGAAAGAGAACTTCAGACCAATTTCCCTTATGAATATCGATGCAAAAATACTCAATAAAATTCTGGCAAACCGAATCCAAGAGCACATCAAAACAATCATTCACCATGATCAAGTTGGCTTCATCCCAGGCATGCAGGGATGGTTTAATATCGGAAAACCATCAACGTGATCCATTATATAAACAAACTGAAAGAACAAAACCACATGATCATTTCATTAGATGCTGAGAAAGCATTTGACAAAATTCAACACCCCTTCATGATAAAAGTCCTGGAAAGAATAGGAATTCAAGGCCCATACCTAAACATAGTAAAAGCCATATACAGCAAACCAGTTGCTAACATTAAACTAAATGGAGAGAAACTTGAAGCAATCCCACTAAAATCAGGGACTAGACAAGGCTGCCCATTCTCTCCCTACTTATTCAATATAGTTCTTGAAGTTCTAGCCAGAGCAATCAGACAACAAAAAAGGAGGTCAAGGGATACAGATCGGAAAAGAAGAAGTCAAAATATCACTATTTGCAGATGATATGATAGTATATTTAAGTGATCCCAAAGTTTCCAGAGAACTACTAAAGCTGATAAACAACTTCAGCAAAGTGGCTGGGTATAAAATTAACTCAAATAAATCAGTAGCCTTCCTCTACACAAAAGAGAAACAGGCGAGAAAGAAATTAGGGAAATGACACCTTCATAATAGATCCAAATAATATAAAGTACCGGGGTGACTTTTAACCAAGCAAGGGAAAGATCTGTACAATAAGAACTTCAAGACTCTGAAGAAAGAAATTGAAGAAGATCTCAGAAGATGGAAAGATCTCCATGCTCATGGATTGGCAGGATTAATATAGTAAAATGGCCATTCTACCAAAAAGCGATCTACAGATTCAATGCAATCCCCATCAAAATACCAATCCAATTCTTCAAAGAGTTAGACAGAACAATTTGCAAATTCATCTGGAATAACAAAAAACCCAGGATAGCTAAAACTATCCTCAACAATAAAAAAGGACTTCAGGGGAATCACTATCCCAGATCTCAAGCAGTATTACAGAGCAATAGTGATAAAAACTGCATGGTATTGGTACAGAGACAGACAGATAGACCAATGGAACAGAATTGAAGACCCAGAAATGAACCCACACACCTATGGGCACTTGATTTTTTTGACAAAGGAGCCAAAACCATCCAATGGAAAAAAAGATAGCATTTTCAGCAAATGGTGCTGGTTCAACTGGAGGTCAACATGTAGAAGAATGCAGATCGATCCATGCTTATCACCCTGTACAAAGCTTAAGTCCAAGTGGATCAAGGACCTCCACATCAAACCAGATACCTCAAACTAATAGAAGAAAAACTAGGGAAGCATTTGGAACACATGGGCACTGGAAAAAATTTCCTGAACAAAACACCCATGGCTTATGCTCTAAGATCAAGAATCGACAAATGGGATCTCATAAAACTGCAAAGCTTCTGTAAGGCAAAGGACACTGTGGTTAGGACAAAACGGCAACCAACAGATCGGGAAAAGATCTTTACCAATCCTACAACAGATAGAGGGCTTATATCCAAAATATACAAAGAACTGAAGAAGTTAGACAGCAGGGAGGCAAATAACCCTATTAAAAAATGGGGTTCAGAGCTAAACAGAGAATTCACAGCTGAGGAATGCCGAATGGCTGAGAAACACCTAAAGAAATGTTCAACATCGTTAGTCATCAGGAAATGCAAATCAAAACAACCCTGAGATTTCACCTCACACCAGTGAGAATGGCTAAGATCAAAAACTCAGGTGACAGCAAATGCTGGCGAGGATGTGGAGAAAGGGAACACTCCTCCATTGTTGGTGGGGTTGCAGACTGCTACAACCATTCTGAAATCAGTCTGGAGGTTCTTCAAAGAATTGGACATTCAACTGCCTGAGGATCCAGCTATATCTCTCCTGGGCATATACCCAAAAGATGCCCCAACATATAAAAAAGACACGTGCTCCACTATGTTCATCGCAGCCTTATTTATAATAGCCAGAAGCTGGAAAGAACCCAGATGCCCTTCAACAGAGGAATTGATACAGAAAATGTGGTACATCTACACAATGGAATATTACTCAGCTATCAAAAACAATGACTTTGTGAAATTCGTAGGCAAATGGTTGGAACTGGAAACTATCATCCTGAGTGAGCTAACCCAATCACAGAAAGACATACATGGTATGTACTCATTGATTAGTGGCTATTAGCCCAAATGCTTGAATTACCCTAGATGCCTAGAACAAATGAAACTCAAGACGGATGATCAAAATGTGAATGCAGATCGCTCCTGAGAGACACAGCCAGAATACAGCAAATACAGAGGCGTATGCCAGCAGGAAACCACTGAACTGAGAACAGGACCCCTGTTGAAGGAATCAGAGAAAGAACTGGAAGAGCTTGAAGGAACTCGAGACCCCATATGTACAGCAATGCCAACCAACCAGAGCTTCCAGGGACTAAGCCACTATCCAAAGACTATACATGGACTGACCCTGGACTCTGACCTCGTAGGTTGCAATGAATATCCTAGTAAGAGCACCAGTGGAAGGGGAAGCCCTGGGTCCTGCTAAGACTGAACCCCTAGTGAACTAGACTGTTGGGGAGAGGGCAGAAATGGGGGGAGGGTTGGGAGGGGAACACCCATAAGGAAGGGGAGGGTGGAGGGGGATGTTTGCCCGGAAACCGGGAAAGGGAATAACACTCGAAATGTATATAAGAAAGACTCAAGTTAATAATAATAATAAAAAAAAAAAAAAGCAAGATACAAAAAAAAAAGAAAATTTCTAAGCCTGAGTGTAAATGAAAAAATAAATCATACATTTTCTAATTAATAAAAACTTATGAGATATTAAAAAAAAAAAAAGGACTATGGGGGTGGGTAGAAAAGCTTCAGATAATGAACCTTCCAATGAGTATCTTGGATGCTTAACTCTTGAATATGCCCCAAAGCTCTTCAGCCTAGCTCAAATATTCCAAATGTAGGTGTTAATATTCAGAGACTGACCATGAATGCTGTCTCCAAATTTCTTTTCCATATGTGTAAGATACAGACTGACTTAGGTTATAAATCAATTTCATAAGTTCCTTTAAAGACAGGGCTTTGTGTTCTAAAGTGAGTAGCAGCCTGCTGCTTTTAGTAAATGTCCTTTGAACACAAAGAACATTAGCAGATGACAACAGAGAGAGGCAATAAGTTTGGTTACAATGAGCTATCTAAACAAGTAACTAAAGTTGGTATTTGATAATAATAATGATCACTAATAATATAAATATTGGGCTTTATGTCTCCTAAAGACGTGGAGGGGTTTCTGCAAATGTTAGGGCACTTGTTTTTTTTTTGTGAATCTTAAGTGATTACTCACACACTAAAAGACAAACCAGGTGCCCCTCTTTGTTCTGCAGCTTGAGAAAGAATAAAGAGAGAAATTTGTCCAGGAGTGACATTTTCTTATGCAAACTAATGTAAATCACATATCTCTGGGTTGAAAGCTTGTCTGACAAGCCTTTCCAAAGCACAAAACAAATTTCAGAACAGGTTAACTTGCACTGGGTTGATCTTGGCAAAGGACTTTTAGTACTTCAGAGAAGGGAGGAAAATAATTTTTCCTGCTAGGGAAAAAAATGTACCCAAATATTATGGTGCATTAAAGGATTAGTGGTAGTTTAACACACCCTTTCTTCTCTGCACCACCAGGGACAATCTTTTGATCTAATCTAAGTGGTAATTTAATTTCAATGAAAGTGGAGTGAAAGGCTGCCCTGAGCATTGCCAAGGGACCAAGGTAATCAGCGGTGGCAGCAACTCCTTTTCACCGCTGGGCAGGGGACTAGTCTCATAGGTGGATGTGTGTGTGTGTGTGTGTGTGTGTGTGTGTGTGTGTGTGTGTGTATGTGTGTGTCTCGTATGTAGCTCAGGACTCCAAACTAAGTGATCCTTAGGTACAGAGGAACATTTCAAGCTTAGGGATATCTGGGCACAGAACACGTCTTAAGGACCTGCTACACTCCCTATTTTCTTCTTCCTTGTCGTTTTGTTCTCCTTTGTTTTCCTATCTCAAACTTTCCCATGAGGTACCATCTTGATAGCGAGAAAGTACACAACTAGAGAAGTCACGAAACTTTGCAAAGGCTGCAGAGCAGACTGCTGAGCAAGGATTCAGGCCTGTATCTTTATAGTTTGATTTTGCTGAGTCTTGAATGGCCTTTCTGAGGCCTCAGCTTCTATCTTTTTTAGGCTGCCATTTGCCTGGAGGAAAAAGAAGAGAATAACTAAAAAATAGTCTTGAACTCGTTGCCCGAAAAGAATCATCATGTAGAAGATAGGTTGCCAAGCACAGAGGTAAACACAGAAGACTGACAGGATGGTTCAGAAAGTATATGAAACCTCACAAGAACTGAAAGGAAGACCTTTTCCTTCCTGGTACCAACCTTAGAAATGATCCCTCTCTTTAGATTCCTATAAAATAATTTTCAGTCCCAGATTTGCTTTATGACATCATAGGGCAATAACTTTTATGTTGCATAGCATTCTAGATAAGAGGTCAATAGAAATGTGTGACTCATGTATGCCAATACAAATTCCATAGGATCCACATATAACAGTATAAAAAATTATGTTAAAAACTACATGGCTGAAGATACAAAACACTTTGGTTATAGGACATGGAAAAATTAATCTGGAACTCACCTGGAGTTTTCTTCTCTGCTGGTTACCTTTCAGACTGACAGGATGCTGGGCTGGCTCAGAAAAAAAGTCACCAATGGTCTTACCGAACAGTGAACCCTGGTTGATATAATCCTAACCAGCCAGGCATCTATGGCCACTGGTGCAACAGTGTCATGAATATTATGGGTTGTAACCAACCTCACTTTGCTTGAAATTGAGGTCCATTCCACGGGAGGAAATTAGGGAAGTCATAGGAACCTCTATGGTTTTGCTAAATAGAAGTATTGCCATTTAATTTAGCTTTCCAAATATTGATATTATTATTATTGTCTATCATACAGTTTAGAATGGTTCTCAAAATTTCATCAAAGAAGCTTGTTTTTGTAGTGGGCAGAAGTTAATGAAAAATTAGATAGATTAGATAACTAAGTAGATAGATACATAGATAGATAGATAGATAGATAGATAGATAGATAGATGATAGATAGATATATAGATGGATGAATGACAGAGGATAAATAAGATATAGAAATATTTGGTAAATTTTTGTTGTTTTGAAACAGGGCTTAATGTAGGAAGATTTTCCTAGAGCTTACTCTTTAGACCATTTTATTCTTGAAATAATGATATTTCTGCCTATGCCTAAAAAATACTGAGACTACAAGTGTACATCGCTATACTCAGTGACCCTTGAACTACTTTGGACCACAACTTATTCCACAAACTATCTCTATTTCAAAACATGCAGAAACAAAAGGATATGCACATGTGCAGTGTCTCTAAGATCATAAAGGATCCTTTTTCTTATTCTGTCCCCAAATTAATAAAGACAAGTGAACTCTGACCGATTCCTCATATAGTTTTCATCATCACAGGGAGAGAGCAGGTAATTTAAACGCATACCCTTCCCTTGATTCTCTGCAGCCCTCCTGTAGATTAAGGGCCACTGCAGTCACATGGTCTTGCTTAACAAGGCCACATTAGACACACTCAGACTGTTTAAAAACTTTTACACTCAGATGGGTATGTCACTTCTCAACAAAACTAGCATGAAAACACCCTAATTTGCAAAACGAAATCATTATTTTTGCATCATAAAAGAAAACTTCAAAGGGTTTCTCTAGGCAGTTTGCTGCCCTGAAACATTTAAATAATTCCAAATCACTCCTCCCTGCAGGATTTACACCTGGAGTCTCAGAAGGGTTTCTATTGTAAAGCTAAGTGTGTCTGTACCAGTAAAATAATTATTTGTTCTAATAGAGGCCATTATAATTTTATTATTCAAGCAAGTAGGACTAAGTAGCCTCATCATATTGGTTACAACATCTCCCTTTCTAAAACCTGTAATGAGTCTGTTAAATAAGGATCCACTGAATTGATAGTTATTATCTTTCCTACCAGAGCTAGATTTGTGCTGCATTCTGATAACACAGAGGATGTGGATAATCAAAAATTAATATATCCACTGTTATCTTTAAGATTTGCTTCTTTGTTTTCCTAAGAGTTAATTTAAACAATACTGTCATTTACTACATACATAAATAGTTTGCCAAATATCTCCGTCTTACCGTTTCATTACTCGGAAAGATTTTTTTTTTCTTCAGGAGGTGAGAAAATGTAATAGGAGTTTGTTATTTACTAAGTTGATACTCAAAGCAGTCAATATTCTTAGAGGGGAAAGAGTCCTCTCAAAATGAGACCAAGAATAATTTCTATGATGGAACGCTGAGAGGACCATTCTTATGCCAGAATTATACAGTCGCAAAACCAACTAAATTTCATTCATTTGATCAATCTGTCAGTATGAAACTATCAAAGACTGCAAACAAATATATTCTAATATTCTAAGCGGGGTAGTAATTTGAAAAATACAATAAAGTATTTCAAAAAGACTCTAGAGGCAAAATTGGAATGCTCCAACACAAAGGAACAATGACTATTCACGATGATAAATAGGTCAGCTACCCTGATCTGATCATTACACATTGTATGCAAATTTTAAAACATCACACTACATGTCACAAGTATGTAAAATTATGTGTCACTTTAAAAAGTTGGTAATCCCATATGAAAAGAAGCTAAGTTATTTGGGTCTCAGCCTAATCAATCTTAATGAATTTACACAAAAGAGCAGTAAGATAGGAATATGATATCAGTTCAGCAAACTATGGACTAGTTTGTCTAAAGCGTGGCTGATGATTTCTGAATGCCATCTCTTTGCTGGCATTCTTTAGTGCCACATCTTCCTGTCACGAGTTAGAAAAACAGCTCCCATGGGTTGATACACACGGCAGCAGCTGGGTCTTGCTGCTGAGGTTGAGTAACACTGTGCTGTCTTTTTATTTTCACCTCATTTTTCAGAACTTGGATATCTTGGGACATTATTTTATTAAAACAGTTGCAAAAAATGAGAAAATGAACAGCTAATTTTTAATTGGTCTTTACCTTTAATGGAAGGTGACACCATTGCCTCAGACCTGGAGGCTGGCTGTTGGCATATATTATTAAAAGAAAAATGTTATATTGAATAAGGGGCTAAGTTTTTGCTCTGAGGATATGATGAGGTTAAAGAAGTTCACTAATTAATAAAAGAATATTGAAAAATTGAGGCAAACACCAAAGATTGCACAACCAGAGGAGATTAAATCTATTACATTTCAGTAGTTCAAACTGTCCTGAGGCCTTAAAGTTAATGAAATACATTTAATATTCATCATGTTAGACATCGCAATGCATAGTGTCTAATTTCATTAGAAAGTTTGACTTGTTCAAGTTGGTAAGGCTCAAATGTACATATGTTCTGGAAACATCTGTACACTGGCTCTAAACAGTCGGATGCTAAGAGATTGAGGCCAGATAACAACGAGAGACTATATACACTTCCCACTGAACAGCAGAGTATTGGAAATGAGAACCGTGCTTGTTGAGGAAGAGGAGCGACAATGAGTAGGATCAAAGTTGCAGAGGGCATTGTGAAGCTGTGTCTTACCTAAGCCCCACCGTTATTAAAGGTCAGTCAACGTCTTCCCTAAATCTGCCCATTACACTCTTTGAAAATGGTAGCTTAATAAATGCAAAACAAAACTCTACCCAAACACTAAAAATAACTTCAGTAAGAAAATGAGACCCGTCATGAAGATGACTGTCAACACAAGCAGGTGACGTTTATGGAATGGATGCCTGGTAAAGGATGGCAAGTGCATCATTACTAAGTCCTGAGGACAGTGAGTTAGAATTGTACTATCCAGGAACTAACATCCATACAGAAACAACTTACTTTGTCTTATCAAATGTATACATCATACCAAGATGAAAGAAAGATGGCGGCTACTGTTTGCTTACACGGGCCAGTTTAATGTTCACATTTAAATCACCTTCCTTAAAGCCTAGAGAGGTTGCTTGTTTTGTAAAAATAGTCTGTGAGTTTTTACAAAATTAATCTTTAAGTGGTGCCTTTTGAGACTCATGGGCATCTGGAAATATTAATTGATATGTGGGCAGATTAAGTTGGAATATACATATTTTGTGCTTTATTCTAAAATGTTCAAATCCTAAAACAAAGTTGCCTGTTGTCAAAGGTGGACTAAAGAGCTGTGGCTCTAATCAGGGTGCATCAAGGATAACCATGACTCTAAGTTGACAGTCATTTTATTTAAGTCATGGAAAATTAAATATAAGGGGAATATTCTTTTAAATTTGCTATTTTCTCACACAAACAGTATGCTTCATATCCACAAACAGTATATATTTTATAAATATTTTAATCTAAATATTTCCACCAACCCTGGGCACAGTGAACAAATTTATAACCAGTTCCTGCCTAGTAAGAAGTGCAGGGACTAAATGCTATTATTAAACATAGGAGCTCAAGGCCTTTTGTCTACATCAACTACTGTGACTATTAATTCCATTAATATTTATAAAGAATTTCTTAATGATGTAGTAGAAAATTTATTTTTTTTAAATTTAAGGCTCTGAGAGACTTTAAGAAGTTGAGGTAGGGAGGTAGGTTGAGTTGGTTGAAGGACAGAACAATTAAAATTCAAGGGAAAATTGTAAAATGTAAGAGACTTTTCTTAGCTCGGTTGATACTGAGCAGTGCAGAGTTGAAGATGTACTGGCTGCAGTCCTGTGAGACGAAGCATTAACCTACTTAACACATGGAGTGAAAGTGCAGGATCTGGGAGGATGAGTTCCTGTGTATCTCAGGATGGGTGGCTGTCAAGGTGGGAAAGGACAGAATGACCTAAGGGCAAGGCTCCATGACAGCAAGCAAGATGCTTAGAGTTAGAGAAAAAGACATGAATGCCATGTCATACCTGAGTTAAGTGAATGCTTTGGAAATGTGTGATATACTCATAAAGGCTATTGTTGTCGACAATATTTAATCGGTCAATCTGTGCTTTCTATCTTGCCTTTGATCATTTAATTCCCAGATAAGACACACAACTTTTATTATCTAAAATAAGCCTTATTCAGCACTAAAGCTGGGCAAATATCTTTCCTCTCTGCTATTAAAATCTATTTCCTTTTGATAACCCCAAGTTATTACTTTCTATGTTTTGTCTGGAATGCTCTCAACCCCAATTGGACAGCTCTCAGGGCCATGATTTTAAACTCTTAAACCATGGCATCTACCCCTCTCTCCACCTTCCTCTCTCCCTCCATCCCATATGGTTCCTCTGACCCAAGACTGGGAACACCAAGCCCTGCCTATCTCAGTACTGCCCAACTATAGATTATAGGAATCTTTATTCACCAATCAGAAATAACCTGGGGGCGAGGACACATAGAGTCAGTTGGGTCTATGTGTGAACTCTCTGTCTCTGGGGCAACAAGGTTTTGGGGGCTCCTGCACTTGGTGTTATAACACATAGCCACAGACCAAACCTCAGCAGGCTATCCTAGAAAGGACTTGTTAAATCCTCATAAGTGCTTACATCTGAGTTGGGGAATTAGTTCAGTCAGTAAAATGCTTTTCTTCCAAGTTCAAAGACCCAAATCTAATCCTGAGAACTTAAAACCAGTTCTACGAGATCTGACACACTCTTCTGATCTCAGCAGGCACGGGGCATGCATGTGACTTACACACATGGAGGTAAAATATTCATACACAGAAAATAAAATAATCTAAAACATACCCAGAGGGAAAGACAGAGAAAGATGGGTTGCTGGGACTTGTTGGTCAGGTATCCATCCAAACTTACTTACCTGGTGAATTCCAGACTAGTGAGAGACAGTGTCTCAATTGTTAAAGTGGACAGCATCCTAAGACATGACTACTGAGTTTGACCTCTGAACTCCATTGTGGATACTGATTACAACATAGATAGAGCCAAGGTATTTGGGTAGGATGTTGAATTTCATATTAAAAACTTGTAGCACTCTCTTACTATAGAAATACTATAAAAACTGTACTAATGAAATGCATGTGGCATTATATTTTGTACACTATACCACAGCAGAACAAAAGTAAGTTTATTTTACATTGGAAGATATGAGCAGCTGTTCGTTTGACATCAAGCCACATGTCTATGATACATGTACCATTACATGCCACAAATCTGTTTTCCACTCCATAGCCATTGAATAGCATTTACTTAATTTTTATTACATCCATATGCAATAATGCTATTGTTATTTTACAGTAAAGTTTAAGTCAGCTCCATTTTAGCGTCAGACTCATTAAGAGTGAGCAATTTGGTGCTTAATGACTTGTTAACCATGAGTAAATATATTAAAATAATAGAGTCATAAATTTAAATTGAATCACATTGGGCTTGTTTTTTGGTTCAATAATGTCTTCTGCAGCAAGCGAAAGTGCTACTTAAAAAGCAATTTTTGGTAAAATATATTCTAAGTCGCTCTCCTCACTTCTCATTTACTGTCTATTTCTTCTATTTGATTCTTTTCGTAGCTATGATTTTCTCCATTATCTATTAAATGTTTGATATCCTGAACATCTCCACTTATATTTCTAAGGAGACAACATCACCTTGCTAGGTGACAATCATGAGCTCCAGTTTAGTCTCACAGCAAAGTAGACACATATTTCAAGGCCTATGGAAATGGACTACGTTGAAATAGTCTTATTTAGAAAACAAAACCAAAAACCCAAAATGTAACTGTTAAAATGTGAAAGGCACAAGTCAGAAAGTGAAAAAAATTAAAAGCAAACCCAGTATTTGGTCACATGCATTTACATTTTGGTGAGGGAGGGCCAGTGTCTTCCTTTGAATCCATTCCTTAGGCCTCTTAAACTATGGCCACTTTGATGCTTCTTAATCAAGAGCTTAGCTCTCTGTGGTCTTCTGAATCAGGTTGTCAACGTTAGTGACACAAATACGTTGTATTACTTTAAATCCCACAGAGCTTGGGGAACAACCGAAAAGCATGCCAAAATTTAATCCTCGGTACAACCCATCAACAAAAACTGTCCATGTGACTCAAGTGACACAAATATTACTGAGAAGAAACCTACAGGATATGACTAGCCGGGTTCTGTTTTCACAAGAGGTTAAGGTGAAAGTGACATGAAATACTAGCCTCTGACCCCAAAAGGAAATAAAATTGAGATGGGACTGACAATGCGGCATCAAATAAGTAAATCTAAAATTCCCACACAGTGTTTACACAACTGCACCATAAATACAGTAATGGGTAGGAACACAACTCACAAACATGATACTAGTATGTGAAAGACACTTCTATATCTGAATGAAAAAAACAATTATGGAAATTTCTCACAATTGACACCATGCAGGTGATTTCCCTTTTTAGATGAATCTAATTTAATTTCATTTAATCTCATTTAAGAAGAATGAGGTAATTCTCACCTGGGAAACTTACTACCCAGAGAGGAATTACCATTACATGGCAAACAAATGACACACATGAGACTTAAGAAAGCCCTTTTTTTCCCATTCAGTTTTATGGCTACCCACTTCTTCTGGTGTTTGGAAGGTATAGCATGCATCTGTTGTAAGGAAACATTATGTATTACTTGTGGCATGTCCTTACTTCATGAGTTTGATACCCACTCACGAGCATTCCCACTCTAGTTCTCCCCTTATATCCCAAGATATCTCCCTCTAGCACAGAAGATCTCAACCTGTGGTAAATAACCCCTTCGGGGATCAAATAAACTTTTTATATATCAGATATCCTACATATCAGATATTTACAATATGATTGCGCATATTGTAGAAAAAGTATACATATGAAGTAGTAGCAAAAATGATTTTATGGGTGGAGGGCACCATGACATGAGGAAATGTATTAATGGGTCTACAGCATTAGGAAGGTTGAGAACTCCCTCTCTAGCATCTTTTTCCTTCTGTCTTTCTGACACTTCTGGAAATGTATGTGCATGGTTGAATATATGTTTCAAACTGTGTAAAAAAAACTGTCCTAGGAGAAGTTGCCTTTAGCTTTAACACATTGCTGTCCTGATATTAAAACAATGCAAATGAGGAGAAGTGTTGACAGCATTTGAAGGAGTTATCCAGCAAAGATGCATTATGGCGGCAGTCCAAGACCTGGCTAGACAGAAGCATGTGGTGAATCTGACAAAGATCTGGTGGTAAAAATGGAAATGAATGTTCTCCAAGGAGAAATCAAGGGAAGGGATACTAATAGTGGTAAAATTATCTTATGGAATAATTCACTCTGTTTTAGTGTTTTAAAAAAATAAAGACTTATATTTTCATAACACTTTTTTTTTGCAGAATAAACAAAGACATTCTGCATGGAACTTAGTGAGTTTTGCTGTCAGTGAAGGGTTCTGATCTGTAGTCAGGAAGGTGACATTTTTGACTATGGTACAGAGCCAGTGAAATGGTTGGGTTGGCCAATGCACTTGCTGCTAGGACTGCAGACCTGAATTCAATCCTTGGTTCTACAAGGTAGATGGAAAGAACTCCCATGACCTGTCCTCTGATCTTCACATACGTTGTACATACACACACAGTGCAATTTTTAAAAATAATTAATTAACTTAAAAAGACTGACTCAACTATTCCATGGGAAAAACAGAGAAGCTTAACCATGGAGAGGAGAACAGCACTAAGCTTTAGTTCACGTGACTAAACATGTTGACAAGGCTGGGACTATTGGTATTCAGCTACCGCCAGGTTTCCTTGGATACAGTGTTAAAATTGAAACAGCTGTTCTCTGGACTCTACAGCTGCGACAGCAAATATATAAAATAACTAGTTCGTGCTAATTTGTTAGGAGTCAAGAAACTAAACTATGGGAATATTTGTGAAAAGCTAGAGTTGCTATTAATGAAGGTATGAAAATCATAATACATAAATCATCACCAGAGTCTCGGATGAAAACTATTTCAGTAGTATTTTCTCCTGAAGAACCTATACTGGTTACGCTAGGATCTGATCTCAAATGTGCACAGAAGTTCAAGAGCTACAAAAGTAGAATTTTCTGCCATTACCTCTCCATCTACAATGTGTTCTACTTGCTTTTTGTGCCATGCCCAAGAGCTGAGAAATCACAAAGCAAATAGAAAAATAAATCCAGGTTGTTGACCAGTTTGTCTCAAAAATTCTTTCCTATGTCAAATGAACAAACCCTCTTCCCATACTAACAAACACCATGTATAACAAAGTAAATCAGTTTGATATATATATATATATATATATAAAATCAAACAGAGCCTCATTCAGTCTAAGACAGCCTTGAATTTACTATGTTGCCAAGTCTGGTCTGTAACTCTGGATCCTCTTTTCTTCTTTGCCCAAGGGTTCGGTACAGAGCCTAGTTTATCAGTTATTAAATATTTCCAAGATAATTAGAGGAAAAAGTGTTTACAGATACCCACCATATTGAAGAAATTATATTTCAAAAGATAGAAATGCTAATTTCCCATTTTACATATTAAATATATATACCAGAACATAACATTCCATAAATTCTATATCAATTCAACGCAAAAAAATTAAATTTCACAAGATTATTACACACATATGAAAAACCTTATCTTTCATTATTTACCCTGTTTTGCTACTTTTCAGTTATGCGACATTGGTTCAAAACAAGCTGTAAAATATTCCATGCCCTAGTTCATATTGTACATTGATTTAGAATCTTAATTATGATTGACTATAACTAACAATACCGTGTATCTAGCACATACATTTCCCAGGGCCTAGGAAATGGAGAAATTAAAAGTCATTTTCTCTGCTGCTATGATTACATAAACAAGCAGGCAGTTGCATGTATGTGAAGGAGTACTAGTATACTGTGTTGGTCTGCATGTACCATGAAACCAAATATGTTCAAAGGGCTAAGACTCAAGAAAATCATCAGTGAGGACATGCTAATTAAGAAGTCAGTATCGGATCTCTAGTTACTAACATCATGTCTTTAAAGATATACTACTAAAAAGGAATCCATGGTTTTTGCCATATTTAGGCTGGGATAACAAATGTTATACAAAATGAAAGGGAACATGATGTTCCATTCAGACTTTTTCTACCTGTTTAGAACTACTCAGTCTTTTACCAAAATTCTCATTCTCATTTATTAAATCTATGCTACTGTCTTTGAAAAGAAAAAGCTCTACCCTTGGACATGACATCCCCAGAGGTCTGGAAGATCAGACAAGGTCTAGGATTTGTTCTGATTCCGTTGCTCTGCTGTTCTTTCTTTTGATCAAATATATCCTAATGCTGTAAGGACAAATCACTTTACTACAATTAACATCCTTGGGCAGTTTCTAACATAAAAGAGGTCATTTGTCATGCGACTCTGATACATGAACTATACGCATCCATTAAGACTTGAACTTCTTATTCTCTCAAAGGGCTAGGGTCTGTCTGCTAGACATGAAAGATACTTGCCATTAAGTCAGAAAGGGCTATGTTGCCTCACTTATTTTAATTTCAAATAGAAGCCAATTAACTCAACTAAATGACTTTCACTACTGCTCAAAATCCTTTGAAAAGCTAAAGCAAGTGGTATTTACTCATGATTTTTGAGGCCGCCTATTACTTTATAGTCCTGGCTGACCTGGAAATAGCTAGGTCCAGCTGGTCTTGAATTTGTGCCACTTCTCCTAACCCTGACTCCCCAGTGCTAGGATTATAGGTGTAAATCAACAATCCCCTCATAGAAAGTTAATGTATATATTCATTCATGCACTATATGAAGGGCTTTGCTTCTCTCTTGCTTCTGTTTACCCACCCATCAGCTGAATCTTTTGCTCACAGGAGGAACTCAATGCTTGCTTTGTTGCATATAGCCACAATAAGGAAGGCCATTTATCTTTTAGCAGCTTTAGGCCCTTTCGCTATTGTTTCATGCCAGGCAGGCATCTCCAGATGTTGAGCAGACTGTGAAGGCCTGGAAGTTGTATGGGTATCATGGTCAAGTCCTAGGATAGGCAGTCTCCTAATCTACATGATAGCTCGGGTCTAGGAATGCCATTGTGTCCCATTGCTCTGATTCTCTTCTGTCTACATTCTTTTTCCCTTCATCTCTCTACATATCCCAACATGCTTCTCAGCTACAAACAATTATGTAGTTAATTCCTGGTCCTTCAGCCAAGACATAAAAGTGCATACGCTTACGGACCCATAGAAATAAGTCCTCGGTAAGTATCTTGTTTTATTCACTTGTTTGATTAATTGATGTGTGTCTATTTGTGTTATGCATATGCATACACATGGCATGGACTTTATTGGGGGCTTCTACAGGAGTTGTCTCCCTACTTCCCCCACATAGTATCTTGATATGGAACCCAGGTCACTGGGGCTAGCAGCAAATGTCTTTATTTACTGATCCATCACCCTATGCCTATTTATTGTTTTATTAGATGCGTAAACAGTTTATCAGAGATTCTTACAAGAGTGTAGAATTGCCATAACATGATCTTTCCTCAGGTCATGATTTTATTTATCACACATTACATTGGCTGAGACCACTAAAGGGTTATTCGATGTTATACCTGGAGAATTGTCTTGTTAGGTTCTTCACACAATTAATGTTTGTCATTCTAGTCACTAGGAGTAGTAGTAAAAAAAAAAGAGGAGGCGTATTAATAAATGATGATATAATAATAATAAATAAATAATAAATAATAAATTGATTATAGTATTAACAGCAGTAATAAAGGTGGATGTGGTAGCCCATGCTTGCAATCAGCCCTCTGAGGTAGAGGCAGGATGACCAGGAGTTTATGGCTATCCTTGACCTCCTGGAGAGTTTGAGAAAAACTTGGCTAACAAAGTTTTTTGTCTCAAAACAATACACAAGTAAATTAGTAATTAAAAGTCCCAGGAAAACTAAGCCCATTCATGTTTATTTTCCCAAGCAATCAACTGAGAGTCTTTGGTGGGTTTCTGAAGTTGGAACATGTAGAGTTTATAGTGTCTAGAGCTCCACAGATGCAATCAGTTTAATCCTCTTATCTAAAAGTCATTACAACTGCAAAAGATGCCAAATACCAGCCGATTGTAATGATTTTAGAATTGTCTCCAATAGCAGAGCAATTTTATCTAGAGTGGCTTCAGTGAGTTCACAGGAAAAGAAAGGTAGGGGAGAGTGTGGTGGACACACAGAAGTCAGTTACTCTGAACACCATGCTGTCCACCCGGACACCCTCTTCCTCCTCTATCAGCCAAGTGTATGTTTCTTGAGTTAATAATAAAAATATGAGAAAAAGACAATATTAGAGAATATATTTAGAAAAAGGTCAGCATGCTCAGTCACATAGGGAAAAATTACAGCAAAAAAAATCAAGTTTATTAAAGAAGTGTACTTTGTTTTTTTTTGGGGGGGGAGGGTTTGTGTTTTTTTTTTTTAAGGTAGCGTAGCCCACTAACAATATTAGGACACTACAAGCTCCTTAGCACTTCTGTATCTAAGCTTAGTACTCCTGTCTCAGTTTCCATCCTCTCAGTCTATGCCACTCATCACTGTTTTTGTTTGTTTGTTTGTTTCTGAGTTAAGAGTCTTAGCCTGTACTCAGATTGGCCTAGAACTCACCATGTAGCACAGGCTAGCTTGATATTAGCAATAATCCTCTTGTCTCAACCTGGAACTATGCAAAAAAGGAAAGCAGCAGGCCCCTGTACCACTCTTCCTTTTATTTCTCTAGTTTTCATTTGAAGTCACTTGAGAATTTAGAGTAATTAGTCTCTTTCTAGATGGTGCATTGAGATCAATGTCTCTTTGTGAACGACAATACGTTTCCATGTTTATTTGATTTTTATGTAGAACCTTAAATTATGAGGAGGCCACAAAATACAAATGTTGTATTCTTGTTTATGAGCAGCATTCCTTTCTCTTGTGGGAAATGTGCCCAGTCCATCTGATCGGGGTTTTAATGGTTATGTGACCCTGAGGACACTGTCATGAATTCAGCACAAGTGTGGCGCTCCTCAGTACATACAGCACTGCCAGCATCCTCTTACCTAGCTACTCAGTAACGCTCCAGGTGACAAGTGTTGCCATTTATTTAGAGAAATCAAAACTAGCATAGTTGAAGACCTGGAAACCTTGAAAGGAATTAAGGGCTATGGGGAGAACCCAAGTTGTCATCAGACATCAATTATTTTCAAATCTGGATCTCGTAAGTATCAGTGTATCAACTGCCAGGGTTGAGAGATACCCAGAGGGACTCCCACCCACTCAGAGGAGACAGGGAAGGGGGATGGGGGAAGTCTGTGGGAAGGGCTGATCAGGAAGAGGGCATTAAGCAGGATGTAAAGTGAATAGTAAAACTTTTTTTAAAGTTTAAAAAATGTAAATAAAATTAAATAAATATATTGAAAAGAATGCATCAACTGGGGGCAAACTAATTAACCCTTCTTATATTTCTATTCTTTTATGTATCAAACATTAACATTATATCTCCTGTACAGTACCTTCAAAATTAAATGAGAGTATTTAAGAAAAATATTGACCTGTCAGAACATGGTCTAAGAATGGAGTCATGGGAGGAGATTTCTGAGTGTTTGCAAAAACAACTCCAAGAGACTAAGACATGAGTCTTGTAACCCCAGTTTACTAAAATACATGTAATCATTCTTGGATTATGCTTCTGTGCCTCTCCCGGGTACAGTAGCCAGGAGTGAGTTTACTTCACATTATTCATGACAGCATGCTACTGTTATTTGTTTATATGCATCTATGGGAAGCATGTTTTTGCTGCATGTGACTTGCTCTGGTGGTTGTGCATTTTACTCATGTGAACTCATTTTGCTCTTCTTCAAAGCACAAATTGTCTGGTGCTCTGAATAAAGTTGGGTCTTGTATGAGTCTCTAGTCTGCCTCGTTCAGCAGCTTCATTCTCCCAGGTTCCACTGTCTCTAGAGCTTGTAAGCACACAAGCTCCAAAATAGAGTACATGTGCAGACTAGTAGAGCACCTGTGGCATGGTGGTTCAAAAAAGAGCTCAAAATTGTTTAGTGAGGAGTAAAACACATTTCAGAAGCAAACAGCTGTTTAATGCTTAACAAAAAGGTCAGTTATTAAAGGGTTAGGAATTTAGAGTGAAGGGAAAAATACTTTGCAGCTGGAAGAAATATGTTTAAATTGTACTTTGGGGACACAATAAGGAAAAGTGGGAGAAGGATAACACACACACAATCACACCACACACACACACACAATCACACCACACACACACACAATCACACCACACACATACAAAATCACACACACATACACATAGACATACACACACATAGACACACACACACACACAAACAAACACACCAGAGATGAGCATAAGCAATGAGGCAGTAACTTAAATAGCACATGAGTCTGAAAAATATCTATAAAGTCTTTTACCATATTCCTGGAAGATAGAGAACTAGAGAAGAGAAGAGTGTTGTCATTAATTTAGAGATTGAAACAGACATATTTGTAGACCTGAAAATATTTGGAGCCATGAGTTATGAAGCTAGTGTAGGCTTTGATCCTAAGGTAAGCCTTTTTTTTTTTAATTTGGATCTATTTTTGGTTGTAAGCCTAGCCTTTAATGGCTGAGCCATCTCTCCAGGAAACCAGGAAAGGGAATAACATTTGAAATGTAAATAAGAAATACCCAATTTTAAAAAAATGGAAAAAATAAATTTTAAAAATAATTGGATCTAATAACTATCAACATACCAAGTGGGGGCAAAGTAGTTAACCTTCACTGGTTTGTATTATTCTGCATGTAGAAACACTGATATTGTATCTCCTGTAATGTAATAAGGGACCAAATGTGATTATTTGAGAAAAATGTTCCACATGCACCAAAAATACAGCGCATGTGGGTAGAAGATGATCATTGGCTGGGTGTAGACAGAAAGCCAGGATTTACAGATCTGAATCTAATACAAGCTAACGACTTAGGAAATTTTAAATAGCTAATCAAGACATGCAGCAGGTTTTTGAAGAAAGATCAAAGCAGCAGATCAGTGGATGAAGTCAGCGACTTGCTGAGGATAGGCTTCCGGGAAAGGGAGGCAAGACACGGGGTGGGGCAGAAATTGTAAGACAGCACAACTGTCAAGGTTTAGAGCAGTGTGTACAACGGTCTTTCTTTACTTGGTAGATGAGTGATTTGTACAGATGAGGCCAAAATAATTTTTGATAATAGCCATGTCCCCAGAGTTGAGCGGGTACCTGCACTGGCAGTCAACTGGTATCCCCACCTCTGGAAAAGAGGCCCTACCTAATAGGAAGACAGGGAGAAAAGCTCCAGACCCATTCCACTCTGATCCCCTTACAGCAGCATGAAAGAGCGTATTACAACTGGATGAAAAGAACCAAGTTCTTGCAGACTTGAAAATAAGGCTCATTTGTTACTGTTATGTCGTACGTTGTAAGAAGCATTAAGCCTCTTTTCCTTACATTGCCCGTAACTTTCCTCACTTCATCATTTCTCCATCTGTATGTCCATCGTTACAATGAGTGAGAACAATTCCTTGTCTTGTTCCCACTTTGATCAGCTTCAGAAGACTGTTTCTAAAGCCAAAGTAGACTAGCAAAAGCAGAACATACCATGAGTAGCTGAAATTCAAGCAAAGACATTCGGCAACATTCCTACATACACTAAAAACAGATAAAATGGACCACACCATTTATAGCTGCCTTCCCATTTCTAATAATCCTCAATTGAATTCAGGCTGTCATAGTACCATTGAATCCTGCAGAACTTCACGAACAATTCCAGCCCCTTCTCAGAATATGTCCTACCTTAGGCAAGGAAAAATATCATGGTGAATTCCATGGCTCACAAAAGCTCTGAATTATGGGAAAAGCCATAATCTTTCCATAAGCTATGGAAAAGAGATAGAATTTAATTGTGTTCTTTTTTGATGAATACTACCAATGTCAGTTACAAAATACTACACACACACACACACACACACACACACACACACATATACAAACACACACACTCATGCATATACACACATGCTCTCTCACAGACACCCAAACTTACAAACACACTCAAATAATCACACACTCACAATCTTGAATGATCAAGGCTTTAAATATTTACAATCATTACTGACTTTAATATTCTACATGTAAGATCCAAATTGGCACATTTTATCACTTACTATTTAATAACCAGTACATTTTACATTGAATAGAATTTTTAAAAATTTCAGTTACAAAATTAGCACCCCATCCCCCTGAGAAAATTAATGTTGCACACTGATTAGCATTTCATTCATATGCAGCATACATGTTTCTAACACTGTGGAATGATACATGTCTTTGTTTAAGCAATACATAAGAAATATGAAGTGAGATTGGTGATAATAAAGACAAAACAAAGAAAACAGGATTCTATAATTTAGGTTTCAAATATCCCCAAAAGGTTCATGTGACAGAAGTCTGTTGCCCAGCATGGGGTAACATTTAGGAACTGGGGTCTATTATGGGGTCTTAAGATCATTTGGGGTATTATTGTGACCAAAAGACCAGATAGAAACAAGAGAGTAAGATTTCTCGGCTTCTAGTTCCATCCCATCTAGTCAGAGGAGGCAAAAGGAACGGTTCAGGTTTACAGCAGTGGGAGTATGTATAGCAGAAGCTATTCATAGCACAGTGGACGAAGAAGCAGAAGAGACAGGAAGAGGAACTGGGATAACTTTGCAAGGTTGAATTTAGGAATAACCTACTTCTGTCTGCCAGGCCCACCTCCTAAAGAGTCTACAGCCTCCCAGAAAAGAAACGCAGCTGAAGATCAGGCACCCCAGTATGAGACTGTTGTGGACGCTTTAGATCCAAACCACAACAGGGGCTAAATCTACTGGGAAACTCACAGTGGGAATCCAGCACCTTTCTGTCCCACTCATTTTAGACTAGCAATTGAGTGGTTTGTCCTGTATTTAGCATTACTGCCATGAGGACCTATCTTCTCATAGGCTCAAGACCAGTGGAACCAAAGGATCTTGTGGTAGTTGCAATAAGAATGCTGCACTAATGGTTGGGGATTTAGTTCAGTGGCCTAGCAAGCGCAAGGCCCTGGGTTTGGTCCCCAGCTCTGAAAAAAAAAGAAAAAAAGAAAAAAGAAAAAAAGAATGCTGCACTATAGGCTCATAGAGTTGAAGGTTTGGTTCCCATCTGGTAGAACTCTTTAGAAAGGATTTGGAGATGTACCATCATTGAAGGCATATCACTGGGCGTGGACGTTGAGGCTTTAAAACCCACACGTGGCTCTGTCTTTGTCTCTGTCTCTCTCTTTCTCCCGACTCTCCCCTCTCCCTCCCCCCTCTTCTCTTTCCTCTCCCCCCTCCCCCTCTCTCCTTTTTTGTTTTCTGCCTGTGGATCACGATATGTGCTCTCAGGTACTGCTCCAGAAACTTTTCCTAAGCCATGGGTGCCTGCCTGGCACAATGTTTCCTGGCCACCTGAAACTGTAAGCCAGCCACTGTTAAATATTTTTACATACATGGTATTAGTTGTGGTGCCCCTTAGAAGCAGTAGAGCAGTCACTAGAACATATAGTGAGCTACAACCTCAAAAGCTGTGATTCCCAAGTCAAAACTTTCTCTTTCTAGATTGATCATTTCAGGCATTTGTTCCAGTGACAAGATGCTAATACCCATGAGAAAGTCAGTGTCTCACTCTTTAGGACCACTGAGAATGCTCCGCTGTTTTCCATTCCATTTCCTTAGTCAAATGGAACAAAATAAATTTAAAATGCTTTTATTTCGTAAGCTTAAATTTTAGGTCATTTATAAAATGATTCTCCTGCAGGTGGTATCATTAAAATTAAAATGTATTCTACTCCGTAAGTTTTTAAAAATTACATTAAAAAGAGGAATGTAGTGAGTTACTGAATTATTAAATTATGATTTCTGAAGGTTTGCCTTAGGAAGAAAAGAAATGCAGGAAGGCATTCTGAAATACCTAACAGAGTGGCATATACTACATATGTTACTGCACACAGACATTAGACTTAAGTTGACTTGTAGACATTTTATTCCCTTTAAACACACTCCCTAGGACTAGGAAATTCCAAACAAATCCTTCTTGCCTGACTTGCCTTGGAAGGGATGGACCTGGTAAGATAATTGGGAAAAGAGCCTAAAGGTAAAACACGTGTTATAGGGATGACTTTACCATTTCCCAAGGATAGTCGGGGCCATTGCACTTGGTTTCCAGGAGATAATTCAGCTAGCACTTCTAATGCTTAAGTGGAAGTGATGTTGATGTTTTTTGGATGGAGCCTGCTATGCCAGACATATTGGAAGCTTATAATCACTAAGAATGTGACCTAAGGTGTAGTATTTGACTTAAATTAGCTCTAAGTAGGAACTGGAGATTGAGACCAGGCACAGGTCATCCAACCAAGATTATATGGTAGTACCCACAAGCCTCTTGAAAACCAAGCCTTATTCTGCTTCCATAGTTTTCAATATTTTGTGCATACAATCTCTTACGCTATTGGCTGGAGGAGTTCATGCTACCTACGACACCTCTAAGAGTTGACAACTAGAAGCTTTTCATCTGGGACTCTCCTCGATTCAGGACAGTGTGTCTCTTTCCTTGGATGATTTTAATTGTATATTGTCTTCATTAAAAGTCATAACCAATCATTTAGCACCTTTCATTTCAATACTTTAGCAACTTTTATTAATTCGAGGATGAATCGACAATACTCCTGGACTTGCAATTGGTAATCCTACAGACAGTTAACCCTTACATCATCTATATCTGGATCAGTCACTCATCTTTTGCACTTAATTGCTAAGGTAATAGAATATAAACTCACTTTGATTCCCAGAGAATAGTCACCTTTAGACAGGATACTCATTCTTGTACAAGACATTAGGCTCATATGAGCTATCTCCTAGCCAGTGTCATAGAGGCTTGGAACACACACACAAAAAAATGCTTGACCTCTTTTTTACACTGGTCATGACCTCAAAGTATTATGTTGAGCTCCTAGGGCTATCTCTAAGAAAGTAAAGTAAGAAAACTTATTGCTCACACAGGAGAAGGTGAGTTTGAAATCCAGAGCACCTACATAAAAAGGAGATCTTGGAAAGAGAAGAATCAGTAGAGATAGCATACTACCAACCTAGCTCTAGGTACAGTAACAGACTGCATCTCAAGAGAATATGCAGAAAAAATTGAGATGGACACCCAATGTTCTCTGGTGTCTGTGAGGACATGGGTATGCATGCTTATACACACATGAATGCATGTACCATATGCATGTATACACACACACACACAAACACACACACACAAACACACACACATACACACAAACACACCATATATACATATATATATATATATCTGCCACTTAAAACATTTTAATTTACGTATTCTATTCTCCCACCTTTTCTGCATGTATAAAACATCTATTATGTACCAAGTCTCAGGAATTGCTGACATTATTTAATGAATTATATATATATATGTATATATATGTATATATATATTTATCCACAATTATACAAAGTAAATTTTTACTAGTTCACTTTATCCATAAGCCTAATTTTCAGGAATGCTCCCCCCACCCCCACCGAGTGCATAGCCGAAACCTCAGGCACTAAGGAACCGTATATATGCTACAGTTTTGCTTCCTACATGCCCTGAAGCATTACCATAGAGCACTGGAGTTAATCTTCCCATCTTGTCTCACTTCCATGCCTCCCTGACATCATCGCCACTCTTGGGTTTTAGAGTCATGACTGAATCAATATGCACCGAATGCTTAAAGTGTGACATTACACCAGTTCAATGACAGACTCAGGAGAATACTCCAGGGTAGCATGCTTACTACCCAAGCTGGCTGGAGAGGGCAAAGGAATCATTTACATGGAGATGGAATGGAAAGGGCAGGGACATCTCATGCCACGAAGCTCATAGTGTGCTCAGTTCAAACCTATGCACTGCTTACTTGCGAAAGATTAAATTTACTATTTCTCGACCATATCTGACTGTAGACCACTGGAACTACAGAAGGAGAAGGTGTAGATAAGGGCTGTATGTGCAGAGTATGCTGACACAGTATTCAGTTACAAGTATGCATTTCTAAGGGTCTGAGACAGTGACTTAAGAGAAGGGATGTCCTCTGAGCTTCTGAATGAGTAAAAGGGAAGAAGGGAATAAAACAAATAGTTCATATTTAGCAATACAAAAAAATTGAAGAAAACAATAAAATTCATTTTAAAAAGTAAATACATTTTATTAATTATACTGGTGAATACCAGTACACATGGGTACCCAAGATTTTATTATGAGAGAGGACACAGCAATAGCCAATGGCTTTTATTGTACTAGGGAAAATGTGTATAAAGTTGGAGGCAGACCATCCATACTGCTTGGTATAAGGAATGTCTGGGGCTACAGAGCATTGTAATATTTATAAACATGTTTGCGGTCATATAAGAGACAATATGGAGTATGTCCGCATCCTAGGAGCCTGGGGGAACAGTAGAGAAAAGCTATAGCTGAACATAACAGTGGGACAGAAGGATTCTACAATGAGTCAGAATCAGATCCTGAGAGACCAGCTAAACACAGCCTGCACAGGTAGGACATCACAGTGTGGCCAGAAGGCTGCCATATGTCCAGTGTCAAAATGGGAACAGACCTCTCTATTTTTTCCTGGGTTGGAAAAGTCTGTGTGTGTGTGTGTGTGTGTGTGTGTGTGTGTGTGTGTGTGTGTGTGTGTGTGTGTCTTGCATTCACATGAGTTTCTCAGTAAGTATGCCTGCATCCATACATGTGAAATCCATAGGAGAATATCTGGTATCTTTCCTTACTGCTCTTTACCTTATTCCCTTGAGGAAAAAAAAGCCCTCATTGGACAAGAAGCTAGCTATTTTGGCTAAGAGAACTGGCTAGCAAACCCCCCGAATCTCTGTCCCCAAAAGCTGGGGTTACAGGCGTCTGTAGCCACGCAACTTTTAGGTGGGTATTAGGAATTTGAAATCAGCTACTGAGCCGTCTCCTCAATCCCAAGATTTTCTTTTTTGAGAAAATATGGCATTTTTGACTTAAATAGATGAGTCTCCCCCACCAGTCACATGGAAAGGAAGCTATTGCGGCATCCTGCCGGTTAATACCTCTACAGTCCTGACATCCGTCTTTCTGTGTATACGTAAGAAAGTAAATACATGAAAAAGAGAAAATATCCAGAAGGGCTTTCGACCTTATCCCATTTTTTCATAAATAAATATATATTTACACACTACCAGCAGACACTGGTGGAAGAGATCCTGTGTGAATAATGTCCTTGGAGCCTTAGGGAAAATGCATTTTAATTTGTTTCTGCTTCTCTCCTTACCTAGATGAAATAAGTGGATAATGCCAGAGAGACGGGCAGCATCCCAACGGCCTCACAGAGAAGCAATTACATATTCTTTTGCTCTCCCCTTGAAATCAGCACAGATAAGGAGAATACTATGTTGGCAGCACCTGCTGTTGTTGGTTCCTGGTCTTTTCTGTCTTTCTTCTTCCCAGAATGAAAGCCAAGGAAGTTTTTAAAAAAATCGCATAACTTGGCCAACTGATCAATTTTATGGCTGACTCTTGTAGCAGACAGACTATCCCGTCTGAATCGCATCTTCCCAGTTGAGTTCTAAATGCATGATTGGCTGAAAGTACTTACAAGTGGATATGAAAAGTGGGACCACGCTTCCCACTTCCTGCAGGAAATAAGAGCTGTAAACCTTAGATCTAAACACACAAACACTTAGGCAATCATTGCACTGAGGAGAGTACCAAAGAAAATCGAGGACTGAAAGCCATTCTTGTCATGGAATACGAGAGTAGCTTGAGGGAGCCATTCTGATATGGACAGAAAAGGAGACCAGAACTCAGCAAAGTTGGTACCCACAGGAAGCAAGCATTTCATTTCTTTCCTTGTTATGTATAAATAGAGCCTTTCTTCAGTTATTTTTAGATTTATTTTTTTAAAGCAAACAAAATCCAGGTCATTGAAATCCAAAAATGTCACCCTTTTCCCTCGGAGTGAGCTCCTTTGTCCTGTCTTAGCATCTTCTTTCATTTCCTTGTCCTTTGCTTCTCTCTCTCTCTCTCTCTCTCTCTCTCTCTCTCTCTCTCTCTCTCTCTCTCTCTCTCTGGCAACCCCATTTCAGGACAACTCTCATTACCTCCAGTTCTCACTCTTTTCACACTCTTCAGTCTCCTACTGAGTTCCTAGATTCCAAGCCCCAAGAGGGTAGGCAGCATGCCTACAAAGTCTGCTGTTTCCATAGCAAACTCAACACCAAGCACAATTAGGTACTTAATTGCTTGCAATGACTGTGATTGATGATGCTTACTGACTTTACTAATTCCAGAGAGGAATCGACCTCCCCAACCAAATAGACTGCATACAACAACTCCTCTGCAAACACCGCTTCAATTAAAGTATTCAAGAAAATAATAAGGTCTTCGGATATTCACTATAGTCATATCCACATAGGCACACAGCATGATAAACAGAATTCTATGGCAGTATCACTATCACATAGATTGCTGTGCTGGGGAGGAAACCCATTGAGTAAATGTGTAATTCATTCACTGCTTTGGAGAGCACATCACTTAATTGTATGAGTGTCCATAACCTCATCTGCCAAACAGGATGGCAATCCCATGGTGCTTTGAAAATATGTTAGCAAATTCGCTCACATTCACTACCATTATTCTTTACTGGGAGACACGACTAAGGATGGTTCCTCCTTCTCTTCCTTTACTTCTAATTATCTTGTCCTATGAAGAGGCAGCTACCATGTCTGAGGATATCCCACAGTTCCATGAGGATCATGGATAAAGGATCTGAGGATTCTAGCCAATAGCTAGACAGCTAATATTCCATTGATGAGAACAGAAAATCAATATAAATAAAATCTAATAGCAATGACTAGAAAATATAAAGTTAAATAATTTTGAATGCTCTGTAGAGAGTAGTAGCATAACCAAGATCTATAATCTTCACACAAGTTTTTATGATAAACAAAATGGCAGCCAAAATAAAATCCAATTTGGATGGAAAATATAAGATAATTTCAGGCAAATGAGAAAGTTTTGGTAAAATGATAGTTCAAATGCTTCCAAGTGGATCAGACCCTTCAGGGTAAACTTATAATACTGTGATGTATTAGTATTATTGTCTGCTATTGTTATTAATAATAAATCTCATTATCACTGAGGAGTCTGCGAGAGATTGGACTTTATTTGAAAGCACTTAATATTCTGGACTACCCACATAGGCCTGGCCTTCAAGTAGTGAGGGACTAATAAAAGATTAAAAATTGGATAAGCAACTACATCCTGGAAAGGGAAATCTTCCAAGAAAACTTCATTATCATTTGTAGACCTTACGAATGTCCAAGTTTTCCCAGAAGCAGCCAATGGTATTAGAGTTGCCTTAAGGTGTTCTTACCAATATATCAAATAAAACACATTCACGCTTGTGCACGCACAAAGGGTTGGCACTCCTTTCCAGAGCCCTAGAATGTAAACACTGTGGGAATCCCAGTCGAAAACCTGGAGCAAGTAAAACCAGGTTTGATTTTCTCCATGCTGGCCCATGCTGGCCCATGAACAGAGCGTGAAAGTTTGAATTCATTTGTTACATTCTCAACAGCAAGAGTTGAGATTTGTATGTAAAATTTTATAATTGTTGGCTTCTGCAGAATTGATAAATGATAAAACTGTTCTCACCATGACTGGTGTCAGAAGCTTAAACATCATTCATTGTAGCTTGCTGTAGTTTGAAACAGAAATACTCTAAAAAGGTATATGTGTTAAAGGCAAGAGCCTCACCCATGAGCAGGAAGTAAGGCATCCTCTCAGAGAAAATAAGTTAAGTCAGCATGGGATATTGAGATTCTGGCCACTTATATTTCTATGTATTTACTACTCATAGTGAAGCAAGCAACTTCCTCTAGTGCATTTTCCTTCTAAGATGTTATTTCACAAGAGGGCCAACTGACTTTGGAATGAAACCTCCATAACGGTGAGTCAAAATAAACCTTTCCTAATTTAAGTTGGTTTTCTCGGACATGTTGTCACAGTAACTCAATTTCAGGTTTCCCTTAAAGGATTTGAATTTGCGATTCCCAAGCAGTACTGAAAATTTTACAGACTTTATCTATTCCAGCACCAGGGTTAGCAGATATGAGTATTAAATAATGCTAAATGACAGGGTTTATTCCTTTTGTGTTCTTATATCTTCTTTTCTTATGGTTTTGAGTTAAAGACACATGGATTATAAAAATGTCAGTGATGAAATAAAACAAAACAATAGAGAACAAAGGCACTTGAGGGGATTAATGAAAGCCGGCAAGTTTTCTTACTAACAAGAAAATGCACCAAACTAGAGAGACACTGTGAGGAAATAATTCTTAAATTTAGCTTGTTCATACAACCCTGAAAGAATTCAAAGGCCATCATACTTTACATGGATAAAGTAAACTAAACCCAGGACTATTAACTCCAACTTATAATGCCGACTGCTTCTTCAGTGTCCAGCCCACTAGAGAAATGATCCTATGCACTGATAGATCAAAAGAAGGGAAAATGCCAAAGGCCCAGGGAAACCTGGTTAGCTAAGGACCAAGAGGTTCTCAGGCAGCCGACATATAGATGCTTCATTCCTTTCTACCAACAGACCCAGGTACCACATCCTATTATAGCCACACGTTAGCTGGGTTATGTCCTTCAGCCTAGCTGACTGTACTTTCTCCCATCCATTAAGTCTGAAAGGGATATTCTAAATGGCCTTAACCCCAACTAGAGTTATATTTGGAGTATATATGAAATTTTTAAAAAGTAGAATAAGTAAAAGTAGGACCTTGTACAGTTGTAAAATAGTCTGTTTGATTACTAAAACTTTCCCCAAGCCAATACACCAAACCTCCTCTCATTCATTAAGTCATGCTACTCTTGGTGTAAAATGTCTACTATAGATTGTCGTCATCCACTGGAAGGCAAAATTCCACACTGCCATGGAGAGGGTAGATTAGAATGGGACCAATGGTTCCTGAACAGTTTAAGTGAAGATTATCTTTGGGTAAAGGCATGTACTCAAAAAAGCCTGAAGCCTTGGTTCTGTATGGAGATGGTACCTCTAAGAATGGAAAGGCAGTTAAATGAGGGCATGGGGCAGAGATTTCATGAGATGGGATTGGTTTCCTTATGAGAAAAGACAGCTTGTTTACTCTCTATATTCATGAGTGCATACGGGAAAAGCCCATATGAGAATAAAGCAAGCAAATTTCAAACCAGGCAAGAAGCCTTATCAGAAACCACATCATCCATCTGGCTTACAGCCTTCAGAACTACAAATGTGTTCCTGTTGTCAAGCCAAAAGGATACGGTATTTTTGCTATGACAACACAAGAAGATTGATGTAAGGACTGAAGGTTTAGGTCTGGGTTCAACTCTATATAGGTTATTTTGCCTGAGGAGAAAAAGGGACTGATAGGAATTAGGCAGTGTTGGCATATGGGAATGGAACAGAGGAAGGGAGGGGAAAGATATGCTTTTTCCTCAGGAAGAACTGTGTACCAGCCTAGAGCTAAGAAGGATCTGTATTTAGATCAGAGCAGGAAAGTTTTATTTTGCTCACTGACATTCGAAGTAGCATCTTCCCATCAGGGATCATATTAGCTCAGCGACAGTTCCATATACATTGCCAGGCAACAGACACATCAGTAGATGTAAATGCCCACCAGAGAACCTACTGAAATCCAAGTACAGATGAAAACTCGGAGGACTCCTGGAAGTAACTTGGGAGATGTAGGAAGCAGGGGGATGAAGTATAGAAAAGCTTGGATTAAAGACTAAGAAGTGAAAAAGCTTTGGTAAGGAATTATAACATCAAAAAACAATAAGGAACAATGATAGATACCTACAACTCAGCAGGGTCTTGGGTAAATGAGGAGGTGGCTATCTGGTATGCAAAAAGAAGGGATATTTTGCACATTAAAATATTTCCTCACAATTCTCTTCCTCCCCATATTTCTGTATGTGTATAACACACACACACACACACACACACACACACACACACACACACACACACATCTCATTTAAGAGCCCAGCAATTTCTTCCTTTTGTATACTCTTATGTTTAAAAAGAAGGGTAGTGTAGGGAAAAGAGTCTTCATGTAATTCTCAGTTTGATTCAGTACCTTTTCTCTCAATGACTTCAATTATAACATTTTAACATTTTAATGTTTGACAATTTACACATCTATATTTTAATCCTTTTTACCCCCCACATCTTCTCTCATCTGCCTCCCTTTCCTCCTGAAATCCTTGTTAACAGGCCCCCATTTTATTTTAATGTCGTCTCATCGTGTGTGTCCTAGTGAGTTTAATTTTCATTTATTCCCCAAGTATATGTAAGGTTATTTACTACAGCATGATCTCATTGGCTATGCCAGTGGCAAAAATGATACCTCGCCCCATTTCCAATCTAAGTCCCTCAGAGAAAGGTAGAGTCTTACTGGCCTTTTTTTTCTTCTTAATATGAAATGTTAACAGGGTCAATTTAATGCAGATCTTGTGCAGATTACCACAGCTACAGAGAGCTCATGCCATCTCCACAAGCCATCTTTTTGTAGCAAATTTTCCCACTCTGACTCTTCCATTTTTTTCCTTTTCCTTCCACGAGGCTTCCTGAATTGTGGACAAAGTACTACAGAAACCCATCCCATTGAGAACTGCGCCCTTTACTGTCTATGTGGGAGTATGTGCAGTGCATACCGAGCTGAGAAGACCACTGAGGCATCTCTCTAGACTTTGACTCTCTCTCTCCTTTGTTTTCTATATGTTCTTTCCTTTCTTTATTCCTCTCTTCTACTCTTTCTTTCTTTCCTTTGTTTTTGTTTCCATTATTTCTTAGTTCCACCTCTAATTTTGCTTATGACTAATTGATACTCCTACTTACTCTAGAAGCAAGTGCTCCTTCTGAAGGACTGAAATATATGGACCAGCAGAAGACTATATCGCCCTAGATAAGCTGGGTCACTTCACTCACAGCCTGAGTCACAGAGTGGGCATTTGAATCAGCCCCTGTAATCCTCCATCACAGGAAATAGCATGTTGGTCATTCATAAAGACCACAGGATGAGTCTTCCAGTTATGGCTAAAATATAATTCCTCACAAAACAATGGAAAGCAATATTTCAGTCTTTCAGACTGGTTCACCTGGAGGGCTGATGGAGCAAGGAAGTTGATGATTATCCATAAAGTAAAAATAAATGACTTCAAAATCTGTATGTGTGGAATATTCAGAATGTAGAGTTAAGTATTACAGATGGGCGTATTTCTCAAATGTCCTAATCTACTTAGCTCAGTGAGAAAGCTTAGCTCATTCTGGCTACTGAGAAAGATGTTTTCATTCATCTGATATTGCTAAGGGACAAATGAAGTTCACTGAGGGACTTCTAGATGTGCCAAAGCTAGACTGTAAAATGTCCATGGCTCCTACCGAAACTCAAAGCAACACATTCCAAATGAGTAGTTGAGATAAACATGTTTAAGGCTATTTCTGCTTTCTTTCTAGGGTTTGTAATACCAGGGTATTATATTTCCCTGCACTTGTGATTCATGGAGTCTTTTAGGTCATTCTTTTAGGATTGTGTTTTTTAGCTATACTTAACTGTGATTTAACAGCAACAACAACAAAAAAAAAATCAAAGAGTAGGCTAGCCTTCAAACTAGAACTTTTCCTATACAAAGACTGTTCTAAAACATGGAGGATCATTATTAATACATCTAATTGTGGTCAATCATCGATTAATCCCTGTTCTAAACATTCATATTTTACCTCTTTCCTTGAAGATAGTGAAGATCTTTCTCTGTCTAGGACTCATCTGCGAGTGGTTCCAACCTTAGACTGTGCAGTCTATAAGCCAATGGTATGTAGATTATCAAAAACCCAACCAGAAATCCTATATATAAGACTGATAAAGCCTCCTCTAGCTTAATTAATTAAAAACAGTAGATAATTGTACAGGGCTTGTTTGAAGGGGTGTTTGTCTGTCTGTTTTGTCTAGAGAAATCATTAGAATAAGAAGACAGGACAATAATAACTATTATGAAAGACAGCTGAATGGAAAACCAAACCTGCCAAGTGTTGAATAAAAAATTAAGCAGACATTCTAATAGACATACATGAGCAAAAAAAGAAAGTTAAATATTGCTAAGTAAAAAAAAAAAAGACTAACATTCAGAGGCAAAAGGCAGGGGAATCAGGTAGACAGATTGCAATTAGCAATTACCTACACTGGATCATGTCCAGGACATAAGGGCTAACATCACCTCTGCCATTTTAAAAGGTGTCCTGGGATTCCTAATAAACTAAAGTAATTAGGAGTCCCCTCCTCATTTTGTTTCCATTAACATATGGAAGCCCAATCCTATCACATGCCCAAGGGGGTTGTTCTGATCTGCCTAGTAATGATTTTGAATGAATACAAAATGCTATAATTTAGGTGATGGGTTGATTTCAAAAATCACTAAATTTGAAAATTCATGTTGATGGAACCAAAGATATCCTGAACTATTTTTAACAAAGTTACATCATACCAAGGCCAAAAAGGTCTCTGTCAAAATTAATACATTCAATAGAATCACCAAAGATCAACTTATTTTTGGAGGCTTACAAAGAAAAGCTATGCAGAGACATTAATCTGCTGGGTCCTGGATGATATTGTGCTGAGTGAATTTTATCCAGTTCATAGGACACCTTGAAGAAGAACCTTTTTAAGCAACATTTGTTGGCCATGGGCTTGAATTGTCTAGAAGTGATAGTGCTATATATATACACATGTATATATAAATTTTTCCTTCTGATTGTTATTTATTTAGTGTGTGTGTATGTGTGTGTGTGTGTGTGTGTGTGTGTGCAAGATACACATGCTCATGCATGCACATGTGTGTCATGGTGGTTATATGCTTGTCAGTGGGCAACTTGCCTGAATCAGTTTTCAACTTTCATCATGTGGATTCTAGAATGAAACTCAGGTCATAAGTCTCAGGAGCAAGCTCTTTTCCCTACTCTGTCATCCCTCCAGCCACAGTGGGTTTTTTTTTTTGTTTGTTTATTTTGTTTTAAACAAGCACATGTAATTACTACTAATGTAAATGTGGATTTCCACACAACAAAGTTACTGAATCCTTACTACTGTGTACAATTTTCAGTTAAGAATATTTTGGTGATGTAATAATATCATATATATATACATATATATATATATACATATATATATATATACAAAACATTGCTTGAGAAGTTGTAAACAGCTCTACCTAAATTATGTAAATAGCACACAGAGAACTATCTTGATATCACCCTTTTGTTTTTCCTTTACATTAGAGAGAATGTGGATAAATTAAAATGCCAAGTGTCAAACACTCACGCATAAAGGGTACTAGGTTTGCTGTATTCACAATGGGTTACATCATTTCATACAGAAGATAATTTGGTGCTGCTGATGTATAGTTGGGTATTTACGGTTGTCTGACTCTGTAATGCAATTAAGCCCCAGGACCTCCTAAGATGCAAAAGGTTAGTTGTTTTCTGTAGTAAAGTTCTCTGCAGGAGCAGAACTTCACAGCAAGATTTAGCTTAATAGTTTATGTCAGTAGAAATTCTCTAAGAAACTCGATAGTTTTGGAAGGGAAGAGAATTCTGTAGTAGCTAAGATGTGGTAATGGGTCAGGAAGGAGAGAGAGAAGTAAGGGAGAAGCAAGCAGCACAAAGGAAATAAAAAGAAAGCCAAGCTTCCCATAGGTCCCCAACACCCCCATTACTATACTATTCAGCTAAAAGACAATAATACAGCAAAGGAAGGGCTCTTGACCAATACTTACAGGAAATAAAATCAAAGTGCTCCACAGGCCTGATCATTGGTATGTAGCTAGCAAATAAATGTATTTGTTTGGATAAGGATGATTTGTTCTCTGAGCAGACACTTAGTTACAAGAGATAGCTTTCCTCTTCCCAAGTAATCAGAACAAACTAGAAATTGAAAGGAGGGAAAAGAATATACGTCCAGCTTTGACGGGTGTTATTAAACTGTGAGCATGGTCTTTCGTATTGGCATTGCTTTTATTCTTATTCTACATCAAATTAGCTTTCTTAAAAGAAACATTAAAGATTGCAATGTGTGTTTAGTGCATAATGCATGCTGATAATTTCATAATAGTCATATGGAGGAAGCACAATGGGCGATTGCAAGTTATACTTCCCATGGACTTCCTTACGAACAGTCTGCATACGGTTAATCCTCAGAACACAGGCACCGTTCTTCCTCCTTCAAAGTTCACCAGAGTGCTGGGAGGTAAGATGCAGCTCCTAGTTTTCCAAGTGTCAATCTAACAGGTGACAACAAAACCATTTTTTTCCTAGATGTTGAAAATTCCTGTCACCCTCTTGAAATCATCAAATGATTGCATCTGGCAGGAACTGAGCAGAGGAATGGGACACTCTTCCCATGTCAATACCCAATTCCAAGATAATGGACTGAGAATACTCTCTAATGGTAATCGTATTTCTCAGACTTCAATAAAGCATGGGACCCTCTGTAAAGGACTAGGTAATCCTTGGGGACCCTGACAACCATTCAAATTATTTTATATGTACTTTCCATAAATGTATCCTATATAAATATAAAAATAACTGCAACTTATTTAGGCTTATAGCCTTTATGCAACCAATGTTGATTTACAAATTAGATACAAGTAAAATCGAGAAGCTATAAAATTTCAATTAGCAATATCAATTTAATGTGACGGCAAATGTTAGTTAATTTAAATCAAATTACCAGCCCCATAGCAAACATTAATACTTCTGACCTCGGTAGCCTAAGACCTACAGAGCATATGATGGTCACACTAACTGAGGCTGGCTGGGATTCTCTGTGTGTGTGTGTGTATATATATATATATATATATATATATATATATATATATATATATACCCATCTCCAAATTTTCTCCAGAATTTAAATTTTCAGCTGTTGTTTGTCAGAAATACAGTTCTTATGTCATCCCCCTGCCTCTGCTCTCTTCTTGCTGACCCTTAACAACAAAAGGAGGACTCGTTTTGTCCTGCCATACTTATGAAAACAATTGAACACAGGCATTTCCGTCCTGGGTCAATACTGATATTTTTGAACTGTAGCAATGTTCAGTACAGATATGAACAGTCACCATTTGCAGAGAACTCTGGTCCTCTGCGAATAGTTCAGAAATCCCTTCCCTAGATGCACCATCTGTGTCAGCTATATGAGTTCTCCAAGCCTCACGTTCAGGAAAAGTGTGGCCAAAGGTGGACGGCCATGTTTTTGGAGGAGGCTCATAACTCATTCTCATATACAGCACTAAAGTGACATTATGCCTGCAGTCTTTGCAGAAGCAAATTCTCAATACTCTTAGAAGTATGTCTTAGGGATCAGATGCAACAAGCTTGGCTGAACTTTACCAACGTGGTTAATCATGCCCCTTAGCAGGGCAAGCGGTCCCTACTCGCGACTTGAGGGATAATGTCTGAGACCAAAGGAATTTGTCCTTCCATCAAAAGCCTCCATTACAAAAGTTTGGAGAGGTTGTTGCACTGACAGAGTTGCCACATAACAAATAACTCTACAAAGAAAACTTGCCATGTGTTCCATTGAAAATAATATAAAGAAGTTACAGCTCTGTTGAAAATGATGAGCTTCGAGCACTTCTATGCCAAGCAAGGCAGTCTCACTCACATGCCCATGTTTTTTTTCTCTTGGCTTCTTTCTCTGGTGTCATTTCATGATGGTAGAGGCCTACTATGTCCCTGAGTGTCCCCTGGCTGCTTCTTAGACTTGTCTGGGCAACAATTTGGGCTCTCAACCCTGAGAAGTCAATAAGACTCAGCTCTCTGTGAGAGGGACGGCTGCTGTGTCCCAGTCAGAATCATTTGAGGCCATTTTCTCTCAGTGATAGAGGAGAAAGATTCACTTACAGTAGAAATGCAGACAGCTTGCAGAACTGAATTCAATTACCCAGGCCTGTAACTGGCCAGTGTGCCCCGTGGTTAGAAGGGAAATGGGATAAAAGGGTTATCTTGCTCTTTTTCTTTCCTTTTGTACCCAAGTGTCATTAATTGAGCTTGTTCATTTTCATATTACTCATGGGACTCTCCTCTCTGATAAAGTGAGGATTTATTTAATGAGACAGTTTTGATAAAATGCCCTGTCAGGGGAAAAAAAAATCCTAGGGTTAAATAGACATATATTAAGGTTAATCCCTGTCAATTTTATGATCAAATCCTCAAAGTTTAGACTGGGTTTTTTTTTTTTGGAAATTTAAATACTTTCATTACTTATGCAGCAGTTTGGAGAACAGTAGCTCACAGCCACAAGAGATGTTGCTCCCTGTACCGATAAAGAGGAGTCCTTTATGCAAGGAATTATTGGGCATCAGAGCACAAATGGGAGTTGAGAACCGACCAAGAAGGACCTGAGTTAAATATTTGTCTTGATACATGGCACTTGAGTAATTTTCATACTTACTAAACTTCACTAGTTCTTTCTGTTCCTCTCACAGAGGGGTATGAATATAAATTCTTACCACGACTTTATCCACTGCTGGTCTTAGGGCAAAGGTGTGCTGTTGTCTACTTTCAAAGAACTTACACCTCTGTTGACACCAGAAAGGAGGTACTGGGTCAATAGCTCATTTGGTAAAATGTTTGCAATACATTTTATTGCCTGAGAATACATGAGAATCTTCATTTGAACCCTGGCATTCATGTAAGAAGTTGAGCATTGTTGAGAAGAGTTGTGATACCTGAGGGATCAGAGATAGAAAAACAGCACCTAATCTTACCACCTGTGAGCCCCATCCTTGTTGCTGTAAAAATAAACAAATGGTGGAACCGGTTCTGGCCAGTTCTCACTGCACAGTGGGAACCGGTTCTGGCCAGTTCTCAATACGCACATCCCAGGGAGCCTCACACTCTGGCTGTTTCTCTGCCAGCCGCTTTCACACTGTCCCCTTGGCTGGTTGTTACCATGCCTGACACACACTTTGCGTTCTGAGAGTCGTTCTAGCATGGCACCATGCCACGCTAGCCCTGGGCATTCTATAGCCTAGTATGGCTTCCAGAACTGAGAGAGGCTGTCTCCCTGCTTGCTGGTAACTTTGCTCACATTGCCTTAGCACTGTAAAATCAAAGCTCTGGAAACTTGTAGCTTAACAAATAGATTTATATGTTAAATTCTCAATCTACAATACACCCACAGAATAAATCCACTGCCAATTTATAAAGATAGAATCCTCCCACCTAGACAAGATAAAATTGACCTAGACCACTTGGGTCAGAATCCTCCTCCTCTCTCTCCATCTTCTTCCTTTCACTTCTCTTTCTCTTCTCTCCTTCATAGACTTTTCTCCGCCTACCCTTCCTTCTTACCCAGTGATAGGCTTCGCCTCATCCAGGACCTGCCTTGCTACATGATGACATCATCCTACACATCCCCAGTGAGAAACCCTGTCACTGAAGATACGGTGAATGGCACCTGAGGATCAATACCTGAAGGTGCGTTCTGGCATGCACTAGTACTCACGTGCCTATACCACAAGGCAGACACACACACACACACACACACACACACACACACACACACGAATGCATGCATGTGCATAAACATACAGGCATGTGAATGACATTCATATATGCAGACACTTATATACACATTAATAAATAAAACAAGTTTTTAAAGTAGATGAGTTTTGCAATCGGCTTCTTAGGGTAACTATGCTCAAGCCCTTTACACTCTTCAGGAATTTATGGCAAAAAGTTTATTAAATCAGGCTGAACGCTTTTTTTATAATGTGCCCAGTTCTCATATACTGGAGATTCTTGGTATCATTTGTTCTCTACAGTTGTTTCCATGCTGACTGAAGAGGACAGGAGAATATTGGATGAACTGAAAACAGTTTGTGACTGCCAGGCAAAATAACTGTTAGTAAATAAATAAAAGAACCTGGATTGTTAGGCAAAAACATTTTCTACAAAATCCTGAAAACCTAAGTTCAATTCCCAGGAACCACAGTAGAATAGTACTGAAGAGAACACTGACCGTTGTCCTCTGATTTCCACACTTAAAACCATAACACAGAGGTATCCACTAACACTTAAAACACATACACACACACACACAGAGAGAGAGAGAGAGAGAGAGAGAGAGAGAGAGAGAGAGAGAGAGAGAGAGAGAGGAGAGAGGGGAGAAAAAAAAAACCCACCATTTTTTTTTTTTTTTTTTTTTTTTTTTTTTTTTTTTTTTTTTTTTTTTTTTTTTTTAAGATTTGTACTTTCTAGGAAATGCATGAAGGTCAAGCATAGTTAATATTCAGTTGATTTAAATCAATATGAACTACTTGAAATTTCTATGCTAGAGGAATTGGAAGAAAATTCCAAAATCATACTACATTTACATGGGAATTAATAGACCTTCAAAGACCCTCTAAGACCCTTTATTGTAGGTCACTGGGCAAGAACAAATAGAAGCATAGGTGTGCAGCTGGCAGATACTGCCATTCGGCAATGCCAAGCAATGCTGGCATTTTCGTTGATACACTGCTGACGGTATGTCAGGCAGTATCATTCTATATGGCACGGTAGACCAGTTGCTCTTATGGTGCCAACTGGCCTTGAGATCAATGGTCTACAGATCCTCTTCATTTCAATAGCGGCCTGACAGGACAGCCTGGAATCAGCCTTGAAAACACAATGGGACACATGGTTCATGTGTTTGAGTGACAAACGATGTTCTTCTGACTCTGGAGGCAGGGCCGATATTTGCAGTATTATAGCACAGACTCTAGATATTAAAAGAGTACAAAGAGAAGAGGCACACCTGGGTTTTATGCCCCACTCTGGTATGGTATATGCCTCCAGGCAAGTCATTTAACCTGGCATTCCAAAACGTGTATATTGCCACCTGCTTAGCAGATGAGAATCCTCTGAAAGACCTGACATTTATATGATGCTTAGAGATATTTCAAACCAATTTAACATGAAAGTCCAATTTATAATGACTGACTTAGACTATTTTGGGACAATAGGCAAACATAATGGACAGTCACTATGCCCTTTCTGAAAGGTTGGCAATAAGGAAAAACAATTCACACAGGTGAGTGTTATGGGGTAGCAGAATGGACAAAGTTCATTGTTTGGATTTTAGGCAATTGGTATTAAAAGCATTAAAACAAATAGGCATCTTTCTTCAAATGCTTCTTAACAAGACTCCTCTGTCTCTGTCACTGTCTGTCTCTACCTCTCTGCCTGTCTGTCTGTCTGTCTGTCTCTCTCTCTTGCGCTCTCTCTCTCTCTCTCTCTCTCTCACACACACACACATATTTATAATATTACATATTACATTCTATTTATTTATTTTGTATGTATATGCATGGTGTACATACATGCCACAGCACACATGTAAAAATCACATGATAACTTTGGGATGATATCTTTGGGGTGTCAATTATCTCCTTTTACTGGGTAAGTCTTGAAAATGAAAACTCAGGTCACCAGGCTTGGCAGCAAGCACCCTTACTTTCTGAGCCATCTCACCACCCCCACCCCTCTTTTCTTTCTCTTACGGTGGTGTTCCAGTCGAAATGAGACTGCCCTTCACTAAGTCCATTTTTCTCAGCCGCCCATTTCTGAGTGAATGGCCCTGACAGTTGCTTCTTTTCAATGAAGCCAGAAGGAATAGCAACTAGCTGAGTCGGTAATAGATGGCAGCAGCTCGTAAAGCTGGCCTGATTGTGGGGGAGGGGCGCACACCATTTGCTAGCAAAATCACTGCAATGCATGTAACTAAGCAGGAGTTCTGTCACACTGGAGAGATATTACAGAACGCACCAAACTGCATAAGAAAAACAGAACAGAACAAAATAAAACATATATATCGTTCTCCTCTGCCACTAACGGGGAAACAGCAGAATCCTCACAAAAGCATCCAGTTGATATGACTGAGGGGAAGTATATTTAAATACTTTTCTCTTACTTCCTGTTAAATCGCCACAACATTTTGGCTCCACATAATCAACATCACAATATGGCTTTGTGTCTATTCCAAGGAAGGTCAGATCTCTCTCTCTCTCTCTCTCTCTCTCTCTCTCTCTCTCTCTGTGTGTGGGGGTGTCTTTCTCCCTCCCTCCTTCCCTGCCTCTCTCTCTCTCTCTCTGTCTCTGTCTCTTCCTCTGTCTCTCTCTGTCTCTGTCTCTTTGTCTGTCTGTCTGTCTGTCTGTCTGTCTGTCTGTCTCTCTCTCTCTCTCTCTCTCTCTCTCTCTGTGTGTGTGTGTGTGTGTGTGTGTGTGTGTGCGGAGAGTGTCTCTCTCACTCCCTCCTTCTCCCCCCCCCCCCCCTCTCTCTCTCTCTCTCTCTCTCTCCTCTCCTCTCTCCCTTTCCCACTTCCTTTTTCTCCCTCTCCCTCTCCCTTTCTCCTACTCTCCAACTCCTCCTCTCCACCCCCTCCTTTCTTTCCTCCCCCTCCTCTCTATCCCTCTATCCCTTCCTCTCTTTTGGTTTTACAGAGAACCATTCCTAGTTTTATTCAACAGCTGGAGAAAGACAATTTGACAACACTAATCTATCGCGGAGCCCAGGCCAGCCTTCTTCTTTCTCTCTTCTCTCCCCCATGAGTAGCAGTAATAAAAGCTCAACAGTTCTAAAAGCAATCGATTCTGAAACGGTGTGGTGCAATTACCAGCCCGGATGGTGGAAAAGACTTCCAGTAAAATAAAGAGAAGATAAATACAGTCTCTGCTGTGGGAGCAGCTTCTGTTGAAGAAACAGCTGTTTAGTTCAGCAAGAGACAATGCACAGGGCCCGCAATGATGTGGAAGGTGAATGGCTAGGCAGCCAACAGCCAGGCCGGAAGTTATACCTTTGAAAACTATGGGCAAGCAAGTACCCACTTATTGTATACATGATCTGTGACCTTCCATGAGCATATCTTTCCTGCTATATTGTATTTTTCTTGTTACTTTCTGGCATGAACCTATCCTCCCTCTACCACCAAGGCAAGTAAACTCATGAATAGGTCCATTCTAAACACCAAACAACATGATCTGGTGCACACATTTTCCATAAACTAAGTTCAATAGGTAAAATCCCTTCTTGCCTTCCTCTCTGACCATAATGCCATCTTGGTGCCTGCCCTCCAGGGTGATTATGAAGGGCTGTAAAGATAATGGGATACAACAGACTGCTGAGTTCAGATACATCGATGTTTGTCCAGACACTAGAGGAACAGGTTGAGTTACATTCCATCCCACCCGAGACAAACTACATCACAAGGCTGTCATAGAAAAAGCCTTTCAAAGACTGCACTAGCATATATTTGTCAGGTTGTATTTGAACTTATAATTTTGGGTTAGGAAAAAGACTGAAGGAGCTGAAGGGGATAGCAATCCCATTGGATGGACAACAATACCAACTAACTGGACACCACCAGAGCTCGCAGGGACTAAACCACCAACCAAAGAGTATACATGGAGGGACCCATGGCTCCAGCTGCATATATAGCAGAGAATTGGCTTATCGGGCATCACTGGGAAGAGAAGCTTTTGGTCCTATGGAGGCTCAATGCTTCAGCATCAGTGGATGTTAGAGTGGTGAGGCAGGTGTGGGTGGGTGGGTGGGAGGGTGGGGGAGCACCCTCATAGAGGTAGGAGAAGGAGGGTTGTATAGGGGTTTGCAGAAGGGAAAGTGTGAGGGGGGACAACATTTGAAATGTAAATAGATAAAATAACCCCAAAAAAGAAGAAAAATATTTTACTTTTAGTTATGTTTATGGGTTTGTACAAGTGACTATAATGTGCTCCGAGGCCAGAAGAAAATACTGGATCTCTTTGAGGAGGGGGTTACAGGTGGTTATGATCTAGCACATCTGGCCTGCTAGGAACCACACTCTGGTCCCTTACAAGAACAATATATACTCTTAACCACCATAGCCCCTCATATTTTTAATTCTAATAGTTATTTTGTACCTAGTAGTTTTTCCTAATGACTTTGCCCGTAAACACAGGCACCTCTGTGGATTGTCTAAGCGTCTCATCTCACCAGCCCGGGCTGATTTGCTCTTCCATGTGCTTGGTTAGTCTTGTCCAGGTGAACTTCCTTCCCTGTTACTGTGGCTAGCCTCACAGAACTCTGAGAATGAAGGTGCTAAAGTCATGGGAGATCCTTGCCCTGCTCATTGTTGATGTTCAACAGTAGATATTCTACAATGGCTCTATCCTCATCCCAATGACTTTTTTTTTCCTTCTGTAAAGGCCAGGTTGTTCTCCCCCTCCCACTTGATTCTGTAGATTAAAACAGTGTCTTTGGGAGACACTGTGATCACACCCCACCCACTTCCCACGGCTGCAGAGCAACCTACATTCCTTTTCTAAAGCCATTTGTGTCTCCCCTTGCAGTCTCCACTGAGGTTGGCTGAAGGTAAAGATGCTAACAGTCAGTTGACAGCAAAAGAGCACAGAGAGGATACATTTCTTTGGTTAGTTTAGTAGGGTACTTTGGCTGGGAAATCACTGCAGAAATAAAGTGAGAAATTATGGTGGCGAAACTAGCAAGTTGGCAAAGGGGAGAAATGTAACTTCGAACCCAAACAGGCATTATCCCCAGCAACAGTGAAACAGCAGTAGCTCAATAAAGGAAAACACAATTGAGGACTAGCCGCATCATTGATCATCTTACTTCCTCTTATAGATGTCTTCCACATAGCCTGGCAAACTCCTACACAGGCTTCATCACCCAGCTCGGATTCTACTACTACTGCAAAAGCTATTCTTCAACCGAGAAGGCAGAGATAAACAATTTACTCTTCATCCTTCAATCATGAAATGTGTCCCTCTTTGCTATACTGAACCAAATTTGCAACCATGAATAAACAAAGCACGCAGCCTCAGGTCCCGAAGATACCACCAGATCTCATCTTTCTCTGTATCTCCAGCATTTCCTATACCACATACACTGTTTATGCCTATGTAAGTTCAGATCATAGATATTGTTACTATTGCCCTGCAGGATGATGCCTGGTGAGACCAAAGGACCCAGTAGACTTTTGTACACTGTTCCTTTTCAATAAATCAACCATGCCTAGGCTGCCATCTTTCCAGTGCCTTCTCATCTGGGACATTTGGGTTTTCATCTTGTTTTCTGAACCCATTTTGATTTTGACTGGAATCCCTGGCCTTTCTGTGTAACCCATCCACTTACATCTCAGCAATGCTGCTCAACTCACATAAGCCTCACTTTCTTCCTCCTCCTTCCTTTACCCCCTTGACTTTTCCTTGGTTGCTCTTGAACTTCCCACAGGTTTTCTCCAAATGATTCAAAAACACTGAGATGAGATTCACCGTGCCTGTCAATAGACTCTGAAATCTGCACTTCTGAACCTCCAGCATTTCACAACACACACACACACACACACACACACACACACACACACACACACACACAGGGTAGACACTGAATTTGGCATTCTGTTTGTGTCAATCATACACTTTGGTGGCAGAGGGTATTTGGTGCACATGGAAAAACTCATAACATCAAATCCGAAAAGCATCTCTGCTTGTGGAGACTGAGAGGATGGGCATATACTCCACTTCCTGCTCCCTGTGAACTCTGATTAAGAACACTGGAAGTCTTTCCTCTACAGCATCTTAAGCCTAGACAAGCCTTAGGACCCTCCTGGGAGCCAAACTAATACACGCTGTGGGGTAGCCATGGACTTCATGTGTCCTTCACAGAGGAGTCTCTTGTCTTTCTCTGACTTTTCCTTCCCATTAGGAGGGCTTTAGATTAAAAGGTCCTGTGGCTTCCTCACTATGGGGATTCACTAGTAAACATCCATTGCTGTCTAATGTCCCAGTGGGCTTTTAAGCTGCCTCCATAGTAAGGACCAAAGTTAACAAAGAGGTGTGGATATTGCATACATTTTTAGTTTCACGTTGAGGAAATGTCCAGCTGCTCTGACAAGAAGAAAGCAGGTCTAAGTATTTACATCATGTCAAATTCAATAAGGAACTAACCATATCATGAATTATTTGGCAGAAAATGAAAAGATAGATAATGCTTTCCTTTTAAGAATCCATCAATAAGTCCCCACCCCCATCTTCTCTCATCCTGTATTCGAACGTTTCCCCTCAGGTGTGTGCTCTTTAAGCATTCTCACCTCACTGACTGTCCTCCCGTCTATCTGAAGCATCCTCTCCTTTCCCCAGCTTTCAGTCTTGAAAATCAAATGTCTTTCCTGACTATTCCTATTCCAACTCCCAAGCAAACTAGTAATTTACTTCCAAAAAAAGTAATTTGCACCCAAAAATGGCCTTTCCTTGGGTATATTTCCTCAAATATTTGATTCAGCGAAGACAATTCCACCAGAACAGATTAACCCTCAGCTGAACTCCCAAAATAATGTGTTTATACATCAGGGTGAGTCTCCACCCCAAATTTAATAATATGGTGCTTCCTGTTACTTGTTCTAGATGTTAGCAAAAACAATATGGATAAATCCAAGGAGACTTGAGTGCACCTTTGACAGTGCTCTCCAAATGGTGACCCAATGGCTTCAGGGAAAGGAACAGTAAGCTGATGTCTTAAAGGCATTCAGATGTCTTGTCACAGGCTTTTAGTGACCCTCTGTCTTCCCAACTCAGCTCTAGCACCCAGAGTAATCAGTGTCACTTCCTCTACCCATAATAACACCTATGTTTCCTAGAGGGTGTTCCTTCCCTGCCAGTGAGGATGGATCAAGAATGGGTGACCACTCATTGTAGCCACTGGGTACAGATAGGAGCAGGATATAGCAAGACAGATGGCTTCAGGGGCACTAATGAACTAGTTTCCTTGAGTAGTTTTAAAGACTTTGATATCAGAAAGACTTGGAGAAGAATTTTGTTTGAGTCTCTGACCTGCTCCACCTTTGAAAAAATTATTCCCCATCCTAAATATTTACTTATTTAATAAAAGGGGTTCTCATACTGACTTCTGTATAGAGGTCAAACTCGTTAACGCTTTATTTTACAATAACTCTAACTCTTCATTCCAACTCTGTTATCTGCTATTCCTCCATAGCTTTACAGAACAAAATGACTCATGTGGTTTAGGTGATTACCCCAAGCAATAGCTGGGATGCAGTAGCTGGTGGGCAGGACTTTGCTCTGTTTTCAAACTCTTAGACTGTCTCCCCTGATACTATGGATAAGCACTTCTGCACATTCTAAGAAGCTGCATGAGGGAAGAATGAACTATTACCTACGAAGCCACTCTATCCATGCCAGGACAGAGGAGGCATCCAAGAACTGTAGTTGGCTAGCCTTGTCTCTACATTATACTCAACATTGTTTGCTATTATAAGCCACTGCAAGAGCAGTAGGATAAAGATAAAAACTGTATTGACATAAACATAGCATTCACCATATAGGGAGTGGAAGTTTACGCTATGGTGACTATGAGTGAGAAGAAACATGTTTCCTCCAATAATATACACTATGCAGAAGTGGTTGTATAACTTTTATAGTCTGAGAATAAGAGAAGTTCGTGAGCTAAAATATTAAGTACACTGGTGAGATGCGAGTAGGCAAAACACAGCAAAGTAGGAAAGCTTCCTCAATTATAGGTTTCAGATATTATCTGAAGGTGACTTTGGTAACTTTGGAGTTGGTAGAAGCCAGTGGTCTGCTAAGATACACATTATAGTTCAAAGACTATGAGGTCAGACACCGAAGTGGAAGATGACTGGTTATTAACAGGGTTAAAAATAGCTCAAGATAACTTTGGCTCTGATTTTGAAATATTCCAACTTTCCTCAATCACTAAGATCTAACCAATTAGACTTGCAGAATCTTTAACAAAGTGGTAGGCCTTTTTTCTGGGAACTTCTGTTTACCACAGCACCATGATTTTTGATAAGAAATTCTTAGAGTACAATTATCAGAAAGTTGGATGATATCATTAGCTGTCTGCTATTACTTCAAATATACCTCAGTAAGGAGGCCATGTAGGACTCCATAGATAAAAGGCTTGAGGTTCTGTCAATGCAGGAATTGAGGCCATTCAGACTTACCTTGGAGATTGCCTAGAATCAAGTGTGTTACCTGAATATCAGAGGCAAGCCGACTGTTGTCTCTGGCTCTCGCTACTTTAGCTGTCTCTGATATGAGTGCCAGCTTTGATATGGTGCCTTTTTCATGGGCTGTTCAGTCAGCCATGAACAGACATACTAGAAGTTTCAGATAAATTAGCGTAACAAGTCTCCTCCGCTACACTCAGGGTATGGCTGTTTCCTACCTCATCTGGAAGCTTCAGCTTCTACTCAAAACATTTGTTATTAAGTCTGAGTAAAGCTGTGGATGTATGTCTGTAGGAGAGAAAAAAGGACCTTAAGTCCCTTTAAAACTCACAGGGGAGGGAATATGTCCCCAGTATGCTGAGAAATGATTATCTGTCTTTTGTTAACTCCAGAGAGGCAAAGAGGAGCAAACACCAATCATGTAAATGATGGGTAGAGGGTCAATCTTTGTTTCAACAAAACTTTCCTAGCAGCTCCACTAAGACAAATCACCACTGCTTTCCTTGTTCCAATGTGAGACCAAATCATCCCAGAGCACAGTCTTTGAAAGGCTTTCACACTATTTTTTGGAAAGAATAGTTCATAAAGGTAGAGAAGAGAGAAAGAAATTAAAACAACCTTTTGTCAACAAAGCCCTCCCCTCACCATCTTTCTTCGAGAAACCCAATTGTCAAAGAATTAAGATCTATGAGGTGTATGTACAGAAAGGGATTACTAAGATATTTATCAAATGATATGGCTGGCATTGTTCTGAAAACTTATGAGAAACTCCCCTTCATCCAGGGGTTAAATATTTTGAGCCCATTGTGCAGATGAGAAAAATGAGACTCTGAATTCTGCAACTTCTCCCCAGGTCCACCCAGTAGATGCCAGAGCTGAGAATGTCCATGAATAACACTTTTTAATGCACAGACAAACACTAAAGGATATACTTGGCTCTAACTTGACCATTCTTCAAGGGATTATGTGTCTGCCTTCCACATCCAGGTATGAGCTTGTGCTCTCTTAATCCTGAACAGACTTTTAAGTGCTTAAAAAATATTAATTCTACACCATTAGAAGAGTTCTTAAAGGGATATAGAACAATTTTCCTTATTTTGCAGTTAAGAAATTAAATACACAAAGTAACCTTGCCAAAATGTCTTCCTTTGATCCTCTTGCTCAGAAGGCTTATTCCCACACACTATCATACTCTTGGAAGCCTGACATCATCTTTCCCCTTTGGCAGGTCTTCCTAAAATTGATTTCTCCACTGAGTTAGAGTTGCACACTTATTAAAACCTCCCTGGACCACTGTGAGTATGAAGGTGGCTTTCTGTCCCCACTTAATTTGGTTGAGACATATTTGTCACACGTTGTTTTAGTATAACAAATGGTAAAGATGTATTTCTGAAAATGCCCCTGTGGTCCTTGCAGAGCCCCTAGCTTTCATCTGGTACAGACAAATGGGGAGGCAGCAATGGGGCAAGGGAGGAGGGTCATGTCTTGTGAGCATGAAGACATGTGTTCAATTCCAGAAAACACATAAAGCACCAAGCAATGGTGGCACATATTTATAATCTTCCTCTGAGGAGGCAGAGATGGTAGATCCCTGGTGATGGTTGGTCAGCCAGAGAAGCTTAGCCGATGAGCTGGAATCCCAGAGGGTCTTGTCTCAAGAAAGATGACAGACTGCCCCAAAGGAACAATAGAGGCTGACTTCTGCCATCCATATACACATACAAATACGATCATATACAAACATGTATATATACAGAGAGAGAGAGAGAGAGAGAGAGAGAGAGAGAGAGAGAGAGAGAGAGAGAGAGAGAGAGAGAGCACAGCCAGATCTTGCGAATGAGCTACTACACAGAGAGTAGAGGAAAAGACAAATGTTTCTGAAGGTCAACTTGTGATTTCCAGAATGGATGTCTTTACTGTAATCCTTAGGAACACGAGTAAAACATGTCACTAAAAAAGGAAGTTTAGAATATCTCAGGTGTGACAGCCCGGCACAGCTAGTTAGATTGTGCTTTGTGGAAAGTATCTTAGTCTCAAAGTGTAAATGGCAGATCTCCTCAGTGGAAAGATGGGGCCATATAGGATGCTGAAAGGCTGATGGGCCACTGAATAGATTCAAATGAAGGCATGCGCGACCTTGTCTACGTAAGTAAATGGTCTAATTTTTAGAAGGCCTGTAGAGGCTAGCCTTGTGACAAATTCTAGTGCCAGAGTGAGTGATGAGTCACATGGGTAACATGTCGATATCAAAGTATTCTGCCTCCTGCCTGACTCCCTCGTATCAGGGACCCAACATACAATGCCTGCTTCCCCCTGCCTCAAAACTCAGGTGTGTACAAATAGTGGATTTGAAAAATGGGAGTGTGTCTTTTGTAGAAAGAAGATGTAAGTTCAGAAGACAAAAGTTCACTTTATTCACATGTTTGTTTTTCTTTGTGATGCTCACAGAATTCTTCAGGCACAAAGCAGGATTAGGTGGTTCAGTCATCATAGAAAACCACGGAGGACGAGTTGTTAGAAAAAGCTCCCATCTGTCCATTAAACGCAACTTAGTATTGGCAGTCAGTAAGCACATTATGGGTAATTTACCTGTAGTGGGCATCCTTTGTCTCTTTGCTTGGGTACAAGAAGAAGCTATTAAGTTTTGTTTAGGGACCCTTTTGCATATATAGTCATATATATGTATGTGCATATACAAATATATGTGTGTATATATGTATAATTGTGTGTGTGTACTACATCTTTAGGTCCTAGATTTATAGTTCACTCAAGGAGGCGAGATGCTCATATTTTGAAAGGCCTATAGGAATGCAGAGATGAAGGACTTAACAGATTTAAATTCCCTACTGATTCAGCTTCCCAGGCGTAAGTTCAGTGCAAATCAAGGCATTTGGAATATTTCACACTCTTTCAGTTACTCTTTGACATTCTCTCTCAGCCTCCGCTCACCCCTCCTCCCTTGTATGCTTTAAGCTGCATCCATCAAAAGTACACATGCTGTAATTCTACTGTGTGCAGATGAAGAGAGAAATCCCCGATCAGACAAATCCAAAGTAATAGGTCACTGAAGACACTTTTCAATTAGCTCTCGAAGGCATGTATTGAGTCTATATCTCAATTTGAAAACAGGTGCCACTAGTGTTTAGGGAATTTATAAGTCTTCCAATAAGTCAATTTGAGCCCATGCTATAAATGCCATCCAGTGACTGCCAGCTTTTGACTGGTTCTCTCCTCATTGCCGTTCATTGTATTAACTCTACCATTAACTCTAGCCCAGTGTCATACTGTTGGCCTGCATAGCTTTGACGATGGGTGGAGATACAATAGCTTAAGCTTTCTCTTCTAGCAGAAGTCAGGCCTCATTTAAGCAAAGACACATAATTTTAACATCAGCAATCTTTGGCTGGCTAAGTGGATGCTTAATCTTCATAGTCGCCTATTGGATTTGAAACCACCTAGGAGATAAATCTCTGGGAGTGTTTGAAAGATTTCTCAATATAAGTTGATTGATGGAGGAAAGCTATATCTTGGATAGAATCATCCCATGGGTTGAGGTCCCAAAGCTAAGAAACAGAGACAAAAGAGTCTAGCTGAGTATCAGTTTTCACACACTTCTGCTTCCTGGCTCTTGATATATTGTGACCAGCCTATCTGTCTTCCCATGTCCTTAGCCTTCTATGACATGAAGAACCGTGTCCTCTAAAATCTCATGCCAAAATAAACCATTTTTCTTTAGTTCACTTTGTCAGGTATTTGGGGACACCAACCAGAAAAACTTTATAAACTTTTAGGTTTTTCAGTATGCATTCAATAACTCCATTATGTGTGTCGATATCAGCATTGCTTTTGTTTTGAAAGCCAGTCTGGAGGCTATATACATACTACACTGTGCACCGTGTTAAGAGAAAAGAGGTGAAATAATTCAGTACTATCCAGGGATGCATTCAGGAAGGCTCTTTTACAGGATGTAATTGTAAGTACGGAGGTTCCACAAGAACACCCCATATTCAAAAAGGGGCTATTTACTCTTTGATGGTTCCAGACTGAAGTGTGGATAGGCTGTAAATAGAACAGAAATCTGCACAACGTTTCCTATTTTCTTACATGGAATATGGTCCACAAGGGAGGCTGAGCTAATATTCGTTGAAAGAACAAATGGAGTTAAGAGAGAAGCTGGTAAATTAGGAGATTACTTGATCAATATCTGATTTCCAGCTGCAAATGCAGCTTTCCCTAGTTGCTTTACTCCCCTGTATTATTCAGGCTCCGCTACAACAAATGGCCATTCCATATGGTGCACTTACTCTCCTCTCTAATTCAGTGTTTCACATTGTGGAAGCAAATAAGCTTCAGTCCTTTCAGTGTCGATAATGAAGACACAGGTGGCTGTGCCTTCAGTTCAGGTTATCCATGGGACATGGAACATGGAAGAGTTCTCCCTTTAATGATGAACTTGTGTATCAGAAAAAAGTAAATCTAAGAGGAGAGAAAAATCTATGTACCACTTGTACAATTGTTTGAGTGACTGACAGCAACAATACACAATGATTCATTTTCTTAATTCTGAGCATTGGGAGTCTCCATTCCTTATAGCAGTCTCGTTTTCCTCCTATTACTTACAATAAGAGGTTGTACCTGTTTAGTGGGGACAGTAATGCCACTTTATATTTATAAATCATGCTTTTATTTCTGAACTTAATATATATATATAAATATATATATATATATATATATAATACTTGCTTATGTATGTATGTATGCTTAAAGTCTGCTTAAAATTAGTGCCCTGAGGAAACTATTTGCTATGGATGGAACCATCAAAGTATCAAGGTTGGTTTTATTAACCAAGTACCCTATAAAGGGGTAAACAGAGTCAAGAGTTTGAAGAAATAATAAAGGTGTTTATTCAACCTCTTCTGTTTATGAAGCACATTATTTACCAGTATTTTATTATGGGTACAAGCATGCTATGAGGACATATTTCCTCTGTATCTTGTATGAAAGTAGCATCCCATGGGTTGAAATCCCATGTTGAAGGGAAGGAAGAAAGGGAATAAGAAGGGAATCTATGTCTTAAAATTTCATAATATGGCAGTGATTTTAGAGCCAGAGAATACCAGCACACGGCCTTTCTTAGTTTATGTGATTAAAAAGCTCCTGTTTTGACTACTGACTATTATACTACCTATCTGGTTTATTAATGTGAGCAAAATGTTCATATATTATATTCGAATGTAATTTTGTAATTTATCAAAATTTATTTCCTAATCATAAATTATATTTTTTAAATAATAATAATAATAAAAATAATTAATAATAAATCTCTTTCTGAGCAAGTTCCTGTTATTGGGGACAGGGGGCTACATTCATTAAATGCCTGTTCTCTAATTCCTGACAATTGTGAATGTCAGGTGCCAGAGTTACTAGTAAGATTTGCTGATGAACTGACCTTAAAAGAGAACGCATATCCTGCCTGAATCATCCAGGTGGGTTCAGTATGATCCTAGGGTTTACCAAGAAATGATTGACATGGTGTCATGGAGTTTGAGAAACAGCATTTCTTTGCTTGAAAGGAGTCCATCAGCCAACAGTAGCAGGTAGCTTTCAGGATCTGGTAAAGGTAAGGGAACGGATTTGCCCTTATATCTCCAATTAGTAATTGGAATCTTGGTGACTCACTTCTACTCATAGAAACCTCTGGAAACTCTAGCCTATAAGACTAGAGATAATTCATGATTTTACTCATACATAAAATGAGTGGTAATTCATTATAGAAGAATAAGAAAGCAATGTAGGAATTGAAGAAGTTTACAAACAAAATAATAATAAAATCCAGTAGATGTGGGGGGGGTGTGGGGGCAAGGAACAGGTGAAAAAAATAGAACAGATGCAACAGAACACAGTGAAAGCACAACCCCAAGAGTTACCCTGTGGCTCACAGTGGCAATTAACTGAAAAGGTCTATTTGGACTAAGAATGTTATGGTTGTCTCTAGACCGACAAGCCTTCCCCAATCACAAGGATTAGACAAGAGAGATTCTTAAACTTCCTCAATCACTAGATTACTTTGATGGGTTGTTTGAAAAGGAACCATTGCTGGGGCTCATTTACATCGTTAATTTAATAAATCTGGGGTGTGGACCAAGAACAATTATTTGCAATAATCTTCCAGGTGATTCCGATGATCAGAGACTTCAAGTCTTGTTTTGAGCAATGATTTTTGGAAGGGCCGTCTATAGTATTCACCTTTTAATGACAGTCATTTCAAAGGTTGACCCATTAAAATGCACTCTTATCCCTCTAACCAGGGCCTTAGGAGCACTACTTGTGAGGAAGAGTGTGTGTGTGTGTTTGTGTGTTTGTGTGTGTGTTTGTGTGTGTGTTTGTGTGTGTGTTTGTGTATTGGTGTGTGTATGTGTGTGTGCACATGCATGCCCGTGCAAGAGTGCACACACATGTATGCACAGGTAAATATCCAGGTAAGTACATATACATGTGAAAAAGGTGAATAATGATGTTAGGTGTCTTCATCAATTTCTCTCCTCCTTAGTTTGTGACAAGATCTTTCACTAAATCAAGAGCTCCTCAGTTTAGCTATTCTTAAGGGCAAAAGGTCTAAGAATCTTCCTGTCTCTGCCTCCCCAGTATTTGGTTTTCAAATGTCTATTGCCATGCCTGGATTGTTAATGAGTACTAAGAATCAAACACAGATCCTATGCTTGTACTCTACAGAATGATTCATCATCCTAAAGTGCTGCACCTTCCTTAAGTCCAGGGTTGGAAAGGGCACAACTATTTAGAGGTTCTGTAGCCTCATACATGGCCTCACCATACAGAAATGTCATTGCGCTAGTAAGTCTTGTGATCACCATGACGCTCCTCTGTTCTCTCCCTTTCATCCTTATTGAGGTACTCTAAAGAGTGAAAAGAGATCACCACATCTCTAAGCCTGTAATTACTTGTGTGTGATCTTGGTAATTTTTCTGGTTCAGAAGAATAGAACAATTTCTGTAAATGCATAGGCTTCTCAAAGGCAAGAAATTTTATGCTCTGTGAATGTTACTTTGTCTTATCTATGCTGCTATTGGTACCTGGCCACTCTGACTATCCAGTAATAAAAGCATAACAGAAAATTAAGCTGTGTCTCTTAATTCATCACTTCTGCCTTCATGGGGTACCCTGACATTTGACAACTTTTCATTTTCTTTACTTATATTTTCCATTTACTTTCAGTGTCTGGAATGAGTGTATGGTATCTAGAAACTTGAGTCCACAAATCTTCCAATTTTAGGAAACACTGAAACCATACATGAGCATATTAGCACAATATTACAGAGATGAAAGCCTGCAAACTACTCTGGCTTGGTCTATTCAAGTCTTAATTCAGAGGACAATACTTAAAAATCAGAAACTTGTTCATACACAACATCTCTGGTCCCATATATCAGTATGGTCATAGTCAGGGAGAACTCAGTGGTATTACTGTATTACTAGGTGATATAATCTCTAATTTTTCATCTGTCCTGCTTAATACAAATACATTATCTCTCTGACCACCACTGTTTCTACAAACATTTCAAGGGCAAAACTTGTTTTAGCAAACTGTGTTAAGTCAAACATAGCCAAAGTTTTCATTCACCTTGAGACACAAGGAGAACATGTGACTCACGGACATTACCCAAAGGAAATTTATAAATGGTGGTATCTGTTAATATATCACACTCTCTGCCTAGGAGGTTCAGGAATAAACAAGATGATGTGGGCCTTAGAGGACATTAGAAAGCCCCACTAAGCATCTCTATCAAGCTTTGCATCCTCCATTAGAATCTCTGAGAATATGACTCAGATATCAATGATAGAAGATCCTGTACACAACTGCATTTGACATCTAGTAAACAGGTTGTTGGGTGGTGTCACTAGCTGTGCCACATCCCTATGCTGTGACTGATGTTGCAATGTTGCTGATGAACACAATCTGGGGTGGGCATCAATTGAGGTCTTGGACAATGACACCTTACTTGTGCTTATGATGGTTAGGTATTGTTTGAAGATCTGACTGATACTTTTCAAAGTCAGCTGTCAACATTCTGCCTTAATGAAAAAATCTATAGACGCCAGGGTTAAAGGGTAATTATAAGTTAGAGGGAGAAGTATTCCCTTTCACTGGAACATTTCTGTCTTTATTTTTTAGAAAGCCCTTTCTTCCTTGAGTGTGTGTGTGTGTGTGTGTGTGTGTGTGTGTGTGTGTGTGTGTGTGTGTGTGTGTGTATGGAAGCTTCTCTTATCATTTATCATTCTCAGGAGCACCATCTATGTCATATTTAACTTATCCTCTCCCCGAAAACTAAAAAAATAGCTTGCCTATTTATTTTCCCTCCTAGAGAAACCTGCTACACAGTTGAGCTAGTCATCCCCACCATCTGTCTACGGAAGGGTAGCAGAAAATCTCTACCACCAAGGCTGTCTGTTTTGAAGTAATCTTTGTCAGATAAGTGTGGAGGACCCTTTTGCCTGTTCTGCTTTTACTACAGGGCAGTGCCTTTGGCTCAATGTTAAGTTTGAGTAGGTAGAGAACCACTGAGACAGAAGGGTGGATTGAAAAGAGCGTCACAGTCTGTTTTACAGGGAAGCTTGCTGGAAGATGGAAAGCTCACCAGGCAAGGGGATGTTCAGTTCCTTCTTCTGTCTTTCAAATAGATATTAGCCAAGGGCTGAGCAGAAATAAATCAGGTCTTGAGAAAGATGCCTCCTTTAATGCTTCCCACGTCCTTCAAGATTAAGAGCCCAGACAGTCTTGGCCTGGACATGATGTTTTGAAGGATGTGACTTTGTCTCTTTCCTACTTCATCAGGTCTATAAAGGAGTAAATAGAATGGGAGTTGGGGGGTCCTGAAAGGATACAGCTACCAGAACATGTCTATGTGTTCTTTCTTGGGAAAAGCTTTTTGCAAATATAATAAAGTAATTGCAGTAGTAGTAGTAGTAGTAGTAGTAGTAGTAGTAGTAGTAGTAGTAGTAGTAGTAGTAGTAGTAGAAGTTGTAAAGTAGTAGTGATAGTGGTAGTAGGAGTAGGAGTATTAGGAGTAGTAATAGATCATCTACCATGGCCCCCAATTCTGCCACCAATCTTCTTATGGGTAAAGATAAAAGAAGAGAGGAGAAGCCCATGGCAGAAGACAGTGTGAAAGCAAAGGCTGACATAGGAGACTAGTGTGTGGTAGCCACCAGATACTGGCAGATAGATGAGAAGAAGATTCCTGCTCAGAATACCCATAAGAAACCACTCCTAATGAAATGACCTTGGAATTCTGACCCCCCAGAACTTTTGAGAAATGTATTTTTACTTTAAGTTGTCAAGCTATGGTCAAGTGTCTATTGCATAGTAACATGGTAATTAATCGACCTGACAGGACTTAGAATCACTGAGAATACAAACACACTTCTGTGTGTGTGTGTGTGTGTGTGTGTGTGTGTGTGTGTGTGTGTGTGTGTATGTGTGTGTATACAGAGGACTGAAGACCTATGTTGAGTATGCCTAATATTGTCCAATGTCCTGGGGCCCCAGACGAAGTGAGAAACCAAAAGAAAGAAAGAAAGAGAGAAAGAACGAAAGAAAGAACGAACGAACGAACGAGAGAGAGAGAGAGAGAGAAAGAAAGAAAGAAAGAAAGAAAGAAAGAAAGAAAGAAAGAAAGAAAGAAAGAAAGAAAGAAAGAAAGCAAAGCACCAGCATACATTTTCTTCTGGTCCTGATGACAGCCACAACATGCCTCTTGTCACCGGATATTTTCCACCAGGAAAGTATGAGCTCAAAAATAAAGTCATACCTCTTTAAGTTGCTTTTTCTGCAGTATTATGCTACACCAATGAGACAGGAATCAATGTCATTAAGATACTTTCTCTAGCTGTGCAGATCCTTCATTCACCTTAGCTAACCATTCAGGCAAATATCCTTCTGATTGTCTTCCTAACTCCTACTTATCTTTAAAATGCAGCTTACTGGAGGCTGGAGAGATGGCTTACACTGCTTGGAGCTCTTGCAGGGGAGCAGAGCTAAGTTCCCTGCACCCACATTAGGTGGTTCACAACTATCTGTAATTCCAGGGGATTTGATGGTCCCTTCGGATCTCATGTGGTACACACACACACACACACACACACACACACACACACACACACACACAGCCTCTACATGTACATGCACATAATAAAGAATAAAAACTAAAAAAAAATATTCTAAAGGGTTCCTCAGCTCATACACTATCCTGGAAATCCTGTATCTCATGTATGTGTTTCTATAACCTACAATTTTTGTGGGCTTTTCCACTGTGTACTGCACGGCTAACTGACCCATTATTTTGAGGGAGTCTGCCAATTTCAATAAAATTTTATAGAAAAAAATTGTAGGCATCCTAAGAATAGAAAGACACTGAGAGTTTCAGACAGTTGAGTCTGTGACAACATCATCTCAAAACAACAACACCAGGAGCAGAGCATGGGAAGGACAAAAGTGCACTCATATACAACTTTATAGGGACAAAAACAAGCGAGCATCCTTTGTCTCTTATATGTGGCCTCAGATTTTTATTTTCTCAAGAGTCAAAGCATTATCATGGGACAGGCAAGGCACCTTATAAATTTACCATTATCCACCTACTCTCCTTTCCTTTGCTGAGTAGCAATATAAAAGAAAGTAGAGAGGTTAGTAACGTGAGAATACTTTTAACTGGAGGCCAAGTAACATGGCCCGAACAACATGAAGGAGACAGGAGTCAAAGAAAAACATCACCGGGGCCTGGATTATGTTTTAATATTATCTATGTATTCAGATATGACTCTGTTCCAGCTAGCTTGGGGGCTTCTTATAAAACAAAACACTCACATTGCTTCAGTCCAATACCCCTTGCTTTGCCCAGGAGATGTAGTGAGTAGTGGCATACAATGAGGCACCGTCTGATCATCTTTGTGGCATCTGAAACTGGAGCATTTGGTTCTGAGCCTTTCTTGCTTGCTTTTTAGCTGGATATTGTGTAGAGGTTGTTTGTTCTTTCAGGGTCTCAGCTTTATCAACTGTAAAGTGCAGTTCATAGAAGCAGTCTATGAACAAAGTAAGTTGCTATCTAGTAATTGTTAGGACATGCCTACCACTGATTAGAGATGGAATTAGAAGAACTGACTCACAGGTATCGGACATTGCAAGAAGTGTGATTTTGGATTCGTTGTACCTCAGTAATTTCCTACATTCTATTGACCAAGAGACTGACAGTCACAGGACAAATAATTTACTTGGGGTAGCAGAGTGGTTAAGAGAACTAGGTGTTATGATGCACAGCTAAAACTCCAGCACTGGGGACACGGAGACAGGAGGATCAGGAGATTAAAACCAACCTTGTTGGGGAGTTGAAAGTCAGCTTGGGCTACAGTGTATGATTCTGTCAGATATAAACAAGCAAGTAAGAAATTCTCAGTGGCAGGGACAGGATGTGGAGCTGTGAGTCTGGTTGGCATCAGGTGCAAGTCTTTCCTACTTTTTACTCTAACTTGTATGTCCTAGAACTCACTATGTAAACCAGGCTTCTTAGAGATCCACCCGCTTCTGCATCCTGAGTGCTGCCATTAAAGGCATGGACCACGTGCCCAGCCAAAGATTTTCACCACTTCTCTCCTATAGCTAACATGACCAATTTCTAGTTATGGTAATGTTGTCATTAACTATACATAGATTGTTTTTTCCCTTTTCTTTATTTTTCCTCCCCTATTCCATTCCTCCTCCTCATTTCTCATGGACTTCAGCACATGGACTGACTTCAGAAATCATAAGCAGACCTTATAGATTTTCTTCCTTTCATTATCTAAATTAATATATGGATGTAAATTTATTATCATTAATTTCTTATTATTATTAATTATTGTTGTTGTTATTATTATTAAGGTTTGCGTATGTGACAATGTATGTGCAGAAGTCAGAGGACAACTTTGTGAACTCTGTCCTCTCCTTCTACCTCTATATGGGTTCTGAGACCAAACTCCGGTCAGTAGTCCTACACAGCAATCACCCTTACCAGCTGAGCCATCTTGTTCATCACTGGTCTCTAAATTTTAACTCTTTGAGACAACTTTCCTCAGAGAATGATGTCGTAAAAATAAAACACGCATTCTATCCAGGGAGCACAGTTCAGTACAAGCCAGTTGGTAGGGTTATTAGTGTAATACCAGGACCACATGGGCAACAGGTGTCCTGCCTATAAACCCCTCCAGGTGAACAAGCAGTGCCCACTCCAGATGCATACAGACCACCTTGCACACTAGTTGTTGTTGAAGAGGAACCAGAACCTAGCACTAGACAAGCTGAAGTGGGTCTCTTGGTATCTTGGAGGCAGAAGAAATACTAAGTCAGACCAACTGGCGTGAGATCTTTGATGCAAACACTTAGCTGCTCAGTTATGCCTGTGTGAGCTTCCATTTTCTCAAGCTATTCTATAATAGGCCTCATTGCATAATTGCTCTGAAGAATAAATATAATAGAGAAAATGGAATATAAGCTATGTTTAATGTGTGACAGGGCATACACAGTGCTACATAACACAATCCCTCCTCCCTGTAAGTTTGAACTGAATGCATCTTCCAGTAAAGTCTCATAAGACCAAATGGGGGAAGATGAGAAAAACATTCTCAAAGGAAAACTGAGGTTTTTGTTCTCATCCTTGAGCGCAACCACAAAACGAGCTTTTCCTCTGGAGATTTCAGTAATGAATTTCCATTTAATTGACGCTGCACCAATCCATGCTTTGCACCCACAACACACTCATTCTCCTCGGTGTCGCTGAGCAGGAAAGAGCTGTTGAATCAGTCAGTGAGCATAATGAACTCCAACTCTCCTTCACGAGGGCAAAATTACAAATATGCTTTTCACTTCCACACAATTAATTAATTTGTTTACACAATTGCTTCGCATTGTTTTATTTCATAATTCTTTTTGCTCCACTTGCCAAGCTAGTCTCAAGGGTTTGTTAACTCTTTCAGGTGTCCTTCCAAGGCACAGCCAAGTGGGGCTTAAGGGGAGCTCTCAGATTTCCAAGGGAATGAATTTCAAATCTGGAGATAAAAGGTAGCTGCAGTAGACAGTTTTGACAGTTTTCTCTAGGTCTGTCTTATCGCTTCCCTAAAGGCAGGCTTGCCTGGCATTATCTCCCTTTCATATCAATGTCTGGATGGCACAAGAGTTAGTTCAGGGAGTGGGGTGTCACAGAGCAAACTCTCAGTGTGGTGCCTGTTCAGCATCTGAAGTTTCCTCCCTGGAATCCCAGTGTTTTGTGGTGTTTAGGGGGAAATTTCTGATTCATTCTCACGAAAGCTGTGGTTTTAGCCAAATTGTCATGTCAAAACTTCTGTTATTATTTCTTATTGCTCAATGTTTAGCAGCTGACAAAATATGATGTTGGCAGGCAAAGGTTTTCTAGGCTTCTGTTTTCTCTTCCTTTTGGTTTCTTTATTTCTGCGTCTATGTGTTTTTATGCACTGCTGGTTTTGATTGACTTGGAGCTCTCCCATTAATCAAGGCTTTTAAACATCTAGCAGACTTCACAGGACTTCACCTTGAAGAGGTTCATCTGAAAGAGCTAACACAAAAACCTATGCAAAGTACTGCCCTTGGGGGACACATGTCAAGGATTCAAGCATAGTTTAAAGAAGGCAGATTTGAATAGTCACCTTTTTATCATTATTATTATTTTCCCTGCATCTACAGTGCCTTCTTTGAGCCAGACACTCTATCAGGCATTTTCAATACAAAATTTGTTTTAATTTGACATGGTTACCAATCTTTGTGGCTAAAGACACCCTCCTTACAATGAATTCTCAGTTTTTGTTCCATATCAGGTCCCAGCTTTGGCCACAAATTAGACTACGGCCCATGTACATTAACAGGTATTCACTACAGGGGCTAGACAGGTGACTTGAGCAAACGAGGGGGTCTTCTCTAAATTTCAAGGTTTTATTTGCAAAATGACCATACTGAAATAACCTGTGAGTTTACTTCCAGCCCCCTGCTAGAGTTGACGTGGATGGAAAAGTTGATATGAGACGGAAACGCAAAGGAAGAAGCCTGTTCCAGGTTAGGGTACATCCTAAGTAGGGAGCTTACTTGAAAAGGAAGTGTATGCCTTAGGCCTCAATCACTGCAATTGTTACTGATTACTCTAGATGAAAATGAAACATGAAGGAAGCTGGGCATGTTTGCTCAAATTGTTTGCCCAGCTCTGGCTGATGAAAACAGGACTTTGTCATCCTCTCTTTTGCCTCTTTTAACATGTGTGCTCTCTCATTAGCTGTCATTGTGTGGGTACTTCAGTTTATTATCATTGACTGCAGTATCATTGCCATGCAATAAACAGATTGAGAGTGGAGGTCATTTATGGGCTTTTGAGCCTCTCCAAGATAACATTATGCCAGAGGATTTTCAAATATGATCCTAGATGGAATATCGCATCCAAAGGGGGAGGACTTTTTTTTTTTTTTTTTTAGATGGTAAAATATTCTTAGATCACTGTCAAATTAAGGAGTTGGTGACAGAGTTGGCAAGGTATATTGGGAGGTATAATAGCTTAATCTTGGTTGGAGATCTAAGCTAAACCAAGATAAGCTCCTCAAATTCAACATCACAAATTTTTTGAATACTTGATGTCATCAGCTCTTTTCTCTGGAGCAACTTTTGGGTCTAACATAGATTATAACACTTCAATGAATGGGACAAAATATCATATTGGCGACTTGACCACCACCCTATTAAAAGGAGAGTACAGTGTCCTACTTAAAAGCTCACTGGAATGTTTACTCTGATAAAAGTTCTACCACTAAATAGCTATGAATTCATGTTGTTGCTGTTTTGCCTTTTGTTTGCAAGACAGGGTTTCCCTGTGTAGCCCTGGCTGTCCTGGATCTCTGTAGAACAAGCTGGCCTCAAACTCAGAGATCCACTTGCCTCTGCCCTCCTAGTGCACCAAGTAAGGGCATGCGTCACCACTGCCAGGGTAACGAGCAAGTTCCTTAAACAATCTGCCCCTCCTTGTTTTCTATCAGTAAAGTAGAGATAATAAAAATATGCGCATCATAAGCATTTCCTGAGATACAAAAGCACTGGGTGAGCACCAGGAGTTGGAACTGAGTTACTTGTGATAGACTGATGAATCCTGGGCTTATCCATGGGTCACAAGACGACCCATGCTGTGGCAATGCTCAGCTGCAGATTTTCAGGTGTTCTCTTCTTATCACAACACAAAGTAGAATCCAAGTTCCTAATTGGGGAGAATTTTGAACGTTGCTAAGAAACCCTCACATACTGGTAAAGATATTATCTCCCAAAAGAAGACATGTTGAGATAAGCAAGAGTGGGGCTATTAAATTGACAAAAACTTTAGTTGTAAAGCATATCAATGACTTCCCAAACACCTTCTCAATGATTTGTGACCATAATTATACACCTGGGAGAGGACTTAGGGGGTAGTGAAGAAATGTGTGGTCACATGGGTAATGGGTACATTCTGGGCTCCTACACTGATGTATAAGTCCTCTCTTCATATTGGTTCACACACATACAGAAAAGGAAGATATTCGAATAGGCCCCAGGGCAAGCAGGTAAGGCTACTCCCCTTATTTATTTGTTGACAAAGCTCTGGCCTTCCAGCTCAGCATAGCATCTTATTGAAGTGACTGGCATCATTGCACACTAGGATCTCATGCTAACATGTCCTGGTTGGGAAGTTCTAATGTTAGAAGGCAACATAATGGAAATCCAATGTATGTACAGAATAGAGTCCAAAGCAAGGCAAACACTTCAGTAGAAATCATAATCCCAAATTAAGCATGAGTCTAGTTTTAAAACTTTTAGTTTCCAAATTTTAAAGTAAGCATAAATATAAACATAAAACATGAATATATATTATGTAAATACTTAAAATCAATGGGCAGTTATACACAAACATTAAGTCAATGCTGTCTTAATTTGTTATAAACTACTAGGGCATGATATGTGTTGTGGAGTAATAAATATCTGTAACTCATACATGCATGACCACACATGTTTATTTTTTGCTAGTGTAAATGCTAACATAGAAGATTATAACTCTCTATCTCACATAAAATTTTCTAGATTCCTTACAAAGAATTCACAGCTGAGGAATGCCGAATGGCTGAGAAACACCTAAAGAAATGTTCAACATCTTTAATCATCAGGGAAATGCAAATCAAAACAACCCTGAGATTTCACCTCACACCAGTGAGAATGGCTAAGATCAAAAACTCAGGTGACAGCAAATGCTGGCGAGGAAGCGGAGAAAGAGGAACACTCCTCCATTGTTGGTGGGGTTGCAGACTGGTACAACCATTCTGGAAATCAGTCTGGAGGTTTCTCAGAAAATTGGACATTGAACTGCCTGAGGATCCAGCTATACCTCTCTTGGGCATATACCCAAAAGATGCCCCAACATATAAAAAAGACACGTGCTCCACTATGTTCATCGCAGCCTTATTTATAATAGCCAGAAGCTGGAAAGAACCCAGATGCCCTTCAACAGAGGAATGGATACAGAAAATGTGGTACATCTACACAATGGAATATTACTCAGCTATCAAAAACAACGACTTTTTATGAAATTAAGTAGGGCAAATGGTTGGAACTGGAAAATATCATTCTGAGTGAGCTAACCCAATCACAGAAAGACATACATGGTATGCACTCACTGATAAGTGGCTATTAGCCCAAATGCTTGAATTACCCTAGTGGCCTAGAACAAATGAAACTCAAGACGGATGATCAAAATGTGAAGGCTTCACTCCTTCTTTAAAAGGGGAACAAGAATACCCGTGGCAGGGAAGAGAGAGGCAAAGATTAAAACAGAGACTGAAGGAACACCCATTCAGAGCCTGCCCCACATGTGGCCCATACATATAGAGCCACCCAATTAGACAAGATGGATGAAGCAAAGAAGTGCAGACCGACAGGAGCCGGATGTAGATAGAACCTGAGAGACACAGCCAGAATACAGCAAATACAGAGGCGAATGCCAGCAGCAAACCACTGAACTGAGAAGGGGACCCCCGTTGAAGGAATCAGAGAATGAACTGGAAGAGCTTGAAGGGGCTTGAGACTCCATATGTACAACAATGCCAAGCAACCAGAGCTTCCAGGGACTAAGCCACTACCTAAAGACTATACATGGACTGACCCTGGACTCTGACCTCATAGGTAGCAATGAATATCCTAGTAAGAGCACCAGTGGAAGGAGAAGCCCTGGGTCCTGCTAAGACTGAACCCCAGTGAACTAGACTGTGGGGGAGGGCGACAATGGGGAGGGTGGGGAGGGAACACCCATAAGGAAGGGGGAGGGAAGGGATGTTTGCCAAATGTACATAAGAAATACTCAAGTTAATAAAAAAAAAAAAATAAATGAATTAGAGGACAGCCTGGATTGCATAGTGAGAACTTGACCTAAATAAATAACCAGTCATTGTTAAAAAAAAAAAAAAAAAAAAATTTTCTAGATTCCAAGGCCCCCAACAGACAAAGAGATGACAAATATAAGAGAGACTTGAGGAAAATGTGGGGTAATTCTAACTTACTATAGCCCCAAAATGATACATTTTGGTAGGGAACAGAGTCACTCTACGAACAGCAAATGAGACAGGAGATTACAGCAGAACATAAGATAACTGATGGACAGAATTTTTGTCCCACTTCAATCTGCTTACTTGACTTTTAGAGATGTATTTGTGTTTATTCCATACAAATTTCTGTTACTTTTCTCTTAACAAAGTATGTGTCAACCCAGCATTGAACAGGTGTAATAAAGGCAAATACAACAGGATCCACAGTTACTAATGCTTAAAAAGGTACTAGAGTAGATACGGTCTGAGCTTACATCTACCAAGAGTGACATCTGGGTAATTTTCCTGAGCATATTTATTATGTCCAAGTCTTATACAATGTTATTTCTTTTTTTTTATTTTCAGAGAAAACGTTATCAGTTTCATTTTTATTTGAATTGTCTTTGTTTTGGATGAAATGGGTTACTTATTTATTTATTTATTTTAGAATTCTGATTTTTTTTAAGTAGATATATTTCTTTACTTACATTTCAAATGTTATTCCCTTCCCCACTCCCTCCCCCTCCCCCATATGGGTGTTCTCCCATCCACCCCCCTTACCACCTCCACACATTCCCCTGCACTGGGGGGTCCAACCTTGGCAGGACCAAGGGCTTCCCCTTATACTGGTGCCCCAACAAGGCTATTCTCTGCTACATATGCAGTTGGAACCCTGGGTCAGTCCATGTATAGTCTTTTGGTAGTCATTTAGTCCCTGGAAGCTCTGCTTGGTTGGCATTGTTTTTCTTATGGGGTTGCAAGCTCCTTCAGCTCTTTCAAGCCTTCTTCTAATTCCCCCCAAGGGGGTCCTGTTCTCAGTTCAGTGGTTTGCTGCTAGCATTGACCTCTGTATTGGATATGCTCTGAACAATGTTATTTCTTAACTTGTATTCATATAGCTTTTCCTCTGATCTTATTTGTGTTTGCAAAACATCAGCATAATATTTTCCATAAAATACCATCATTAGTTTGCTTTTTCTATATGGTGATTTTTAACATTAGCATACTCTAAAACCATCATAATATACTCATCCCTTTTCTATCCCATTGCTGTGACAATGAACCTTGTTAATCTTTTGCCTTGTCTATCTCAGTGTCTTACTTTTGCAAGGTGAAATGGTGAAAAATGAATGGATATTTCAACCCAACCTCAAGTCTAAGACAACAGAATCTGTATTCCATTGGACATAATACTCCTGGTGGACCAAAGATCTAAACTCCTTAGAGATCACATGGGGCTGTGCATAAGTCTTAGTTTCTACAAAGTTCAAAACTCAGGATACAGCCATGAAATTAGCTGAACCACTGCAGTAGGGCTTTGCTACTTCAAAGAGGATTGGGAAATGGTGTAAGCACAGCTAATTAAGCCATGTGTTGAAATGAGACTGGAGGGTTGAATTCTTATCTATTTTCTCAATGCAAATGTTAGGAATGCAACATTTCTACTGGAAGATAAGAGGCAATGGGTCCCAGAGGCAGAAGACATTAATGAAGATATTCTTTCTCATGCTTCTGAGATAAACAGGCTAAATCTAAGGGCAACACATTTTAGAAGGACAGGCTTCTTTAGTCTGTTTTCTGTCAGTTCTAGTAATACAGGGGCGTAAAGATTTGTTTGATGGTAGGTTAACCGTGAGCTCCCATTTCCCACCTAAAACGATCCCAGAACATTTTTTTTTCACTGCTGGAAGATTGCTAAAACCTTAGCATCCTATTAAAAAGATAAACAAAACCCCTACACTATTATTCTTTAATTCTAGACATTGAGAGCACCTTGTCCCCCCAAAAAAGCAGTAGAGGAGAAAAGCCATATTACCTGTATAGAGGAAACAGAAGAATATTTTTGTCCCTTGGCCTCTCCCAGGAGCACCCTGAAACATCCTTTCCTAAGTTCCTATTTGGTCATCCATGTCCTATACCACCACCCTGCACCTAGATATACAATCAGAATCTCTACAAATAGCCATGGAATAATAGGACTCCATGCGCTTTTCTGTATAGTCTCTTTTCCGTTGCTGATCTTAACTCTCAGTTTTACACTTGACTGTATGAATGCTCTTGCTTGGCCTGCCAGTCATCCAACTGAGGACAAAGGTTTGTGGGCTTCTGAACATTTAGGATTTATATTTATATTTATAGGCATCCATGAAACTGACCTAGTGACCTTCTGTACACATGGCTTTTTAAAGTATATTCAAGTTATTTTAAGATATTCTCTTACTCCCACAACTATCGATTCCTAGAGAAAAAAAACGAAAACAAACAAACAAAAAGACAAACAGAGAAACAAACAACCTTCAACACTGAACAGGCTCTATGCCGTGAGTATAAATACTCAGAGACTGAACGAATAATGATTTTGGAGTTCTGTCCAAGTAATAAAACTGAATGTCAATTGCAGATTTCAACTCTGCCGGGTTTGATTCTATAAATTGACAAATTGTCTTGACTTTAATTTGATCTGACTAAAGATTTGTGAGGGATGCTGACCAGCTCTACTCTATCTCTCGTCTCTTAGTCTCTTTCCCATACAAAAACAATGCACATACAGATATAAGCAATTCTCTAGATTTTCCATATCTTATTTCATTTCTGCCCATGGCATAGTTATTAGTGACAAAAGTTCACTGAAAGAACTTCACTTCCCTGGTAAGGATTAGTCAAAGTGATATTTTTGTTTGCTTGTTTGTTTTACTTTTGTGTTTTTTTTTTTTTAAGGTTCTTGTTGACGTTCTGATGGTTCTGTTGAAGACACTATACTGGTTGAAAAATTGCCCCTTTTGGCACGGTATGTGCTATAAGCTCACCTACCAGTGCATTTTCTCATGCATGTAAAAGATGTTTCCTTAGCAGAAAGTGCTGTTCTGAACACAAAATACTCAACTTCCCATTTTCACCTTCCTGAGAGGAGCACTGTGTCTCACACACATTAAACCATTTGCTCGGGATGTAACAGCAAATATGAAGTGAAGACGGGAATAAAATGAAGTCCCTAGGCCATCAGACCACACTTCTCTCTGAGCCTTAGTCTTTGATGAACACACATTGTGTGATGTTTGGGTGAAGAAGGAAAAGGATGCTCACTTTTTTCTACCACACACTGACCCCCACATTTAGAGAACTCAATCTATTAAATCTTTTGTTCCACTTGCTGGATTAAATAACTTTCTAATCTTACAAAAAAATCTTCGCCACTGCATGTTTGACATACAAATTATGGAATACACTATTAAAATAAGAGATGGGAATTCTAATGCTCAGGAGAAATACAGCTCTATACAAATCCTTCATGATTTATTCAATGCAAGTATACACACTGACATGTTACTAAAAAGCATCTTTTATTAATTTGTTCTTCTTCCCTCATATTTTATGAACATCTGTCAATGTAACCAAATATTAGCCTAAAATATTAAATAATAGTCTTCCAAAATATCACTTTGCTGTACATGATCTATATTTATCATGCCAGGAGACTTAATCTTACCTTTCTCTTCTGTTATATGACGATATGATAATAGCAACAGCCCTGATGGATCTCTCTGCCTGCCACTTGAGTGCATTTCAGTCAATCTGATAATATTGGACATTTTTCTTCTTTTCAAATAAAAATGCTTATGAGACACCAGAATAGGCATCCCTGTAACTAAATGTTTGCTGCCTTCACAATCAATTCTACAAGATCATAGTTCATAATGGAGTTGTTTGGTTAAATTCAGAGATAGTTTAAAAGCTTTTCGACACAACCCTTCAGATTTCTAGTTAAAGAGATAAGAGCAGATTCTGACCCTACCAGCAGCACGTAAGAAATAAGTATCTTCTTGAATAGTTGCCAGTAAACAAAGGATTTTTAATTTACTCTGAGTCCTACTGCTACTCTTGACTATTTCTGCCGCAACTTTTAATTCATTCCAGTGTTATGAGAAAGATGAAGCAAAGGTCCTTCAACCTCTATAATGGTGTCAGCAGTAGCTTTCTTTCTGCAAGATTTAAGACCAGCTTCATAATTTGAGCAGTTCCACAGTCCTGATGGTTCCTCATGCTTTCTTCTTACTGGAGTGCCTTTGTCTGCAATCCTCTCATCGTTTAGGGTTTGTAGAGAATATCTTGGGCCCTCATCCTAAGTCTGGGAAACGTCCTCTTGTACCTCACCCATACCCATACTTAAATACTGACATAGTTATTTTCATTGCTACTCTTAGGTGATTCTGTACTATGGTTTGAATGAATTTGCCCACTCTTTTGAACCATTGTTTCTGTCATGGCAATATTGATACTATTAAGATATGCTTGGATCATGGTGGCTATGCCCTTGGGAGCGGAGGAAAGTTGTCCTCTAGGGATGAAACAATTTGTCTGATAGTGGGCCCCACATTGCTTCCTCTTTTTTTTTTTTTTCCGGAGCTGGGGGCCGAACCCAGGGCCTTGCGCTTCCTAGGCAAGCGCTCTACCACTAAGCTAAATCCCCAACCCCACATTGCTTCCTCTTTCATCCTCTTTGCCACTGCATCATGTCACAGTCTCTGCTCTGTTCTAAAGCAGCGTAAAGGTCTCATCTGATAACGAGCACCTTGGTATTAGTATTCCCAGCCCTTAAAGGCCAAAACGAACACATTTCTGCTCAATATAGCGAGTTAATCTGTGGTAGCCTCCTACAGCAACACAAAGGCTGTGCTTATATCTCCATTGATTTTGCTGTCTAGATATTATAGAGTGTTTTGCATTAAACCCTAAGTATCCATGCTTGCTGTTTTTCCAGTATTCTTAGCTATATATTGTTACATGAATTCACTTCCTCAGTTTATTGTGTGTCTCTCTCATTAGACTCTAATGAGGACAGCTGGTATATGGGCAAAATCAAGTGCTTAGCCCTGTATATGCCAAATGGCAGGCACCTAATATATATTTGGTGCTAGCTAAGTTAAAGGAGCATGTACACTTACCAGGGGAAGGATCTGTACCCACCCCCAGTTTTGATGGCTGCAAGAACAGGAAGAGACTCCAAGGTTACACACACTAACAATTTATACAATGAACAGTGCACTTAGACAAATTCATTTCTTTCTCTTACAAACTGGGTTAAGAAACCGAAGGACCAAAATATGTACTGTGTCCTTTCAGTAAATCTATATCTGGATGTATTCTAGTGATTGAACCTTGTTTGTATTGTATCCTGGATTAGATCATGAGCACTACTAATGGTAGGCACTGAATAGATATTTGATGCTGGCTACACTGGAGGAACACATACATTTACCACATAAAAGATAACTTCCCATTAACTTAATTATTGTTTCTCCCAAATTTCTAAAACAATAAAAATTGCAGCTTAAAGACTGCTCCTATCACTTATAATCTTTGTTCTTCCTGCACCTAAAATACAAGTTATTTCCTTAGTTTTCTATGGGTAAAAGAATAACAATGCTTCAAAAATTAGCCATATATCATCTTTGTCAAAGTACATATTCAGTCGTCCCCTTCCCAGCCCATTGATAATTTAACTCTTTCTCTAATTTTGCATGCTTCTGAGCAACCTCCTTAAGGAAAATGGGAGGTGGAAAGCTCCCCACAGAGTTGCTTCCCACCCAAGCAGAGACTCATTGGCCATGTCTGGTCGGCCAACCTCACACTGTTTGGAGCATCAAAATGACTTAACACATGACCAAGGTGTGTAAGTGGGAGATACAAGTTCAGGACACTTAAGGTGAATTAGTAGAACCCAGCAGTCAACCCTGCCTCTTCTTCCCCCTTTACAAACAAGCACAATGCTAGCAGGAAGACGAGTATTACACGCGAAGACCTGCACATTGAAAAGTGGCCTGGAAGATCCTTTTACTGACAGGGAAGTGGAATATGTCGGACTGAGTAGATTGAGTCATTTGTGGGAATGTTTTGCTGCCACGATGCTCAATGACTGCTAGCATTAGTCAGTGGTAGCTAGAGGAAACATAAGTTTCTTGATTGTTTAGTATCAGGAGAAATGAAGGCGTTTCATTATACAGCATGCTAGCTACAGGGAAGGGCACGTGTTGCACCCTGCTTCCACTCAGGTAGAGGCTAAGAGACAACTCATGTTCATTCTTACATTATAACCATCACATTACATTATTGAACACATGTATGGGAGCTACATTTATTAGATGATTGCTTTTAAATTGCCTAGCAACCATAAAAGTGCTATCCAGGAATTCTGTTTACACTGAGATCCATTCTGATAATATTTTTTTCTTAGAACTAGCTTTTTTGACAGGCAAAAATCCAGACTCTCTATCCAACTTTGATTCCATTATTATCGCTTAACATTATCTTTATCCAGTTTAGAGTTTGTCACAAGTGACTTGTCTCTTAGAAAAAGTCAGATCAACTCAGGAGGCAGAGTTGTCCTATTAAAACTCTGTATTTTAGTACAGAAAGAACAAAGATTATGCAGTGTGGGAAGCATTCCTTAAGTCACACTTGTCGTCTTGGAGATTTGGGAAAGACAATATTTAATAATGGTGTCTCCCTTCTGCTCTCAGCTTCTCAGTCCATTGTAAGTACCAAAGGAATGTGTTGGGCAGATCTATATCACATCTGGTTTTACTTCCTAGATCTCTGTTTTCATAGGCAGTAGGAGCAAGCGTCAATTCTCTGAAGGTATCTGCAAGACCGATTTGGGAAGACCAAAACTTATCGGCAAGGATTTAGATGTACAGCTACCCAGTACTAACTTCCCAGCCTTCCTCACTATCAAGAACACCCGAAAAACAGAAGAAGCAACCACTAAAAGGATGCTCTGGCGAGTTTACAGAACACTAATGTGATTGTAGCACGCGTATTCATAAGATACCACCACATCATAGATGGTGAGAGAAAGGGAGAATAAGGTCCAACAGCTTGGGAAATAGCATTGTAACCTAGCTATTAACCCATCTTGTGTCTAAAACAAATTTTTGTGAATTTATAGACACATCTAGCCTCTTTTGGCCCCTCATTTCCAATTCAATTCGGCTTCTCCCTTTAATTATCAAAATCAGATTAAAACAAATTGTCGAATGTTAGGGCTTTGATTTCTAACCATTCTATACTCTTTGCCCTTTTCCTATGATCTTCCTTTTCATTTATCCAATAAAGCCGTTCTTGAAATGCTGGCTCATGGGAGGACTATTCACATGCAGCATCAGCTGTGGATCTCTGAAATCCTGAGCCAGGAAGACCATTTCTTCTTTCACAGGAATAGAAGGGAAGCGTTTCACATATATGGTAATTGGAACAGATTTTTTTTTCTTCCATCACTACATTTTCTGGGAATTGGCTCCTTAGACAGCATGGTGGACAGAATCAATTAAAATCTCTCCAAACAAAGCTGGGCTTATCTGTTTTATATGCAAACATAGCACTAGTCAAGCTGAGACCCTATTAAAGCTCTGCTCCTGAAGGTAGCGACTCTCACCATGAAAATGAGGAAATTCTTGGCTATTAGTCAGCAACATATTTTTATTTTGAACTTACTGAAAAATAGCTGTATTGGGGTTACTGAGAACCATGTGGCCACCTGAAATTTTTCATTTAGGAGATGGCAAGAGATCAGAAAATAAAATCTTAATTTCAGAGAGTTTAGCGAAAGTTGACTCAACAAGTTCTCACATAGTAAACACAATTATGTATTCCATCCTCAAGCTCCAACAGAAATCTGACAATCTGGTGTTTGAAAAATGGTTCTATGCTATTCAGCCAGAAGAGAGAGAAAGCAGGCAGGCAAGGAAGGTAGAAATTAGGCAAGAAAAAGGTCAGAAGTGAGTAGGTAGTTGTCTGACTATCACGATTTCTCTGAGGGCATGTGAATCTGCATATAAGAAATATGATTTGCAAGTAGGCCGATGGACATTATAGAATGACGAGTGGGACATGACACAATAGTTTGTTTTTTATGATGCTGATAAAGGCTTGTGATCTAGCTGAAATTACAGAATTCATGTAGTTTGGGGCTGCAGGAAGTATAGTAGTTCTCTGAGAAGATGCTTGAAGATGGTGAAATAACTGAAAACTTCCTCTCCACTCCACCCCCAACTCCTACCCACACCCCTTACCCCCTACCCACAACCCTGTGGAGCAGCTAGGGAAGAAACACTTCCAGAAGGATGGTGAATATCTCCATCTGGCTGGAGGGTACTACAATATCCTTGGGAGAAAGTTCACTACAGTACTTGGATTACAAGACAGTTGTGAGCTGCCTTGTGGGTGCTAGTAAATAAACCGGGGACTTCAGAAGAAATAATGAAAAGTGAAGATTCAGTGAGTTAGCAACCTTAATTCATGGCCTCCATTAGAAGGTGTTGGTAAGGAGTTATTTATAATGAGGTCCAAGAGGAAAACCTTTTAAGAATATAGTAATGACAAAATGTTAGGCTCAGATAAAAAAAAAATGGAAAATAAGGCATAAATAAAAGAAAATACAAATAGATGAATAGAAAGACCAATACAGGCCATAGAGTTCATAATTCTCCTAAACGATCTCCTAAACTGATCTCCATCAGTACTCAATTATCTCAGAACTATCTATCAAATAGCTTCTCCCATCTATCAATTTATATGTCCACATAACTGAAGAAACTGATGTAAAGTTTATATCAGGGATAAAAGTAGCAGGGGCGCTGGGAGGGGAGTGGTAAGAGAAAATTTGCCATGTCAGATTTTGAATCTATTGGGCATATTAAAAATTAAAAATTAGGAAATACATGGTGGGCAGAGGCAGTGGATAGAGTAAAGTCAAAGTCCAGAAAGGAACATAAAATGCCATAAATGAGTCTTAAAGGGAAGCAGTGACATAAACATTGCTTCTAGAATAACTAGGTGGCAGGACATCTTGAAATAAAGTTGCATAAATACCTTACATTCTGTATAGAGATAAATTCCAGAATACTGTTTAGAAAACTGTAAGGAACTGAAAACAAAGGAGTATAAGAGAAAGTAAAATATTAGCTTAAAGTTGTAGAATGTGAAAAGTCTCCTTCTGAACTCAGTCAAAATACAAAGATAAGCAGAAGTTGATGAGTTCAGTCTCATGAAACTACAACAGCAGACACAAAAGCTCTGAGGAAAATCACAAAGCTAGCAAAAATAATAAGATTTAAAAAAGACCCTGGGTGACTATGAAGAAATTTGCAATCTAGAACTGGAGAATCAATTCTCCTAAGTAGCAAAAAAGAGGAGGAGGAAAAGGAGGAAGATGCTAAATAAATAAAGACCCAAAACAAACAAAGCAAAACACTCAAAAAAGAAAAATCAACCATAACAACAGCAAAAAGAGCAAATCAGTATAAAAATGGGGGAAATGTATTAATATTCTATTCAAAAGTCTGTAGAGATGCCTTATAAGCAAATAAAAAGATGGCTTTGCTCACAATGAAAATGAGAAATGTGAAACTCAATTAAATTTCATTTTCATATACTTGATTGATATACTTCCAAGCCATCGACAGCATGGTCTGTTGGTGAGAGATGGGGAGTTGTTTTCGTTCACTGCAGGTTGTCTGAATTTGTATGCTTACCAAGGGTGACTTGGTGGGATTGAAACTACAAAAGCAAATATCCTTTGAGCTAGTGATGCTGCTTCTAAGATGGTCTCCCACACATATTCTCAGAAGTATACAAAAATAAGGCTTCTATGAGTTTAACTGCTATATCACAAGAGCAAATACTAGAGAAATGGTTAAATATAGTATGTTCATAAGGAAGCTCTCTATGCTCTGAGACATGTTAAAGAACTAAAATCATTTTGCAGATGCTGCAATAAATGTCTAGAATGCAGATAGTACAAGGGAACCAGAATCTGAGACAACACAGTTGCAGTTTTTCTTAAGTGTATCAGAATACTCTGGAAAAAAACCCACAAAACTACTAAACTGGATGGTTTCTTGCTCCAATAAATGTCAGAAATTGGAGGGAGCATTTATTGCTGGCTTGTCCTCTTGTAACTATATTACCTGTTCTCATTTAAAAAATAATAAGTTGAATAGGAACATTAGAAACCTCCCATTGGTTTACCTAGGAGGAGAGATAATTCTAAGAACTCAACAGTGTTAACTAAAATAGATACACATCAATTTCCTTCAGGGTAGCTTCCTAATTATTTGAACAATTATTTGGGTTTTTAAGCAATATTTGAACACTTTCTTTTTTTTTTTTATTAACTTGAATATTTCTTATATACATTTCGAGTATTATTCCCTTTCCCGGTTTCCGGGCAATCATCCCCCTCCCCCCTCCCCTTCCTTATGGGTGTTCCCCTCCTGACCCTCCACCCATTGCCGCACCCCCCCGCAACAGTCTAGTTCACTGGGGGTTCAGTATTGAGGACAGGGCTTCCCCTTCCACTGGTGCTCTTACTAGGATATTCATTGCTACCTATGAGGTCAGAGTCCAGGGTCAGTCCATGTATAGTCTTTGGGTAGTGGCTTAGTCCCTGGGAGCTCTGGTGGCTTGTCATTGTTGTACATATAGGGTCTCGAGCCCCTTCAAGCTCTTCCAGTTCTTTCTCTGATTCCTTCAACGGGGGTCCTATTCTCAGTTCAGAGGTTTGCTGCTGACATTCGCCTCTGTATTTGCTGTATTCTGGCTGTGTCTCTCAGGAGCGATCTACACTTCTGCACTTCTTTGCTTCATCCATCTTGTCTAATTGGGTGGCTATATATATATGGGCCACATGTGGGGCAGGCTCTGAATGGATGTTCCTTCAGTCTCTGTTTTAATCTTTGCCTCTCTCTTCCCTGCCAAGGGTATTCTTGTTCCCCTTTTAAAGAAGGAGTGAAGCCTTCACATTTTGATCCTCCGTCTTGAGTTTCATTTGTTCTAGACATCTAGGGTAATTCAGGCATTTGGGCTAATAGCCACTTATCAATGAGTGCATACCATGTATGTCTTTCTGTGATTGGGTTAGCTCACTCAGGATGATATTTTCCAGTTCCAACCATTTGCCTACAAATTTCATAAACTCGTTGTTTTTGATAGCTGAGTAATATTCCATTGTGTAGATATACCACATTTTCTGTATCCATTCCTCTGTTGAAGGGCATCTGGGTTCTTTCAGCTTCTGGCTATTATAAATAAGGCTGCGATGAACATAGTGGAGCACGTGTCTTTTTTATATGTTGGGGCATCTTTTGGGTATATGCCCAAGAGAGGGATAGCTGGATCCTCAGGCAGTTCAATGTCCAATTTTCTGAGGAACCTCCAGACTGATTTCCAGAATGGTTGTACCAGTCTGCAATCCCACCAACAATGGAGGAGTGTTCCTCTTTCTCCACATCCTCGCCAGCATTTGCTGTCACCTGAGTTTTTGATCTTAGCCATTGAACACTTTCTTATGAATGTAGATGGCTCAGTTGATTCCACTGTCTGCTTTTCCTCTGCCCAGTATAGTGTTGAGGCCACTGGAAAATAGGCAGCCCTAATTGGCCACAAGCTTCGGGGGGAGAGGGGGGGGAGGCTTTAACCCTAGGGGCTGATTGCCACTTGTAATAAACTCTAGTAGCCTGGTGGCTTTTTTGCTGTTGGGACAGGCCAGCTGGCTCGGTCACCTCCTGGAGGCCAGCCTCCATTGGATGAACCACTAATGAGTTAATTGATCTGCAAAGACCTAAGCTTTGCAGTGTCCCCAGAGGAAAAGAAACAGAAGTCTGGCTCACTGGAGTTCTGAGATGTCTGTAAATTTAAATAAGACTCTTTCTCTTGGGCCAGTTTAGCTGAAAAGGTCACAATCTACAAGCCATTCGGCTCTCCCTGTTGGCTTTTTTTTTTTTTCTTTAAACTTTTAGCCAAGCTGTCTTTTTGCCCAAATGTATGTATTGAGTTTGTCAGCCTTGATTTAAGCACACAAATCCCCTAGAAGGGAAGAGGCTGCCTCTTTGGATAGTTCATGCATTTAATGCCAAGGTAAATGCTGCTACCTACTTCCGTCCATACTTTCCCCAGGAAGTCAGTGCAGAAATGCTCATTCATCTGTCAAAGTGTCATCATCCATTAACGACAAAAGAGCCAATTTTTTTCCAACTTGGCATACGAGAGGTACTTCCCCCCCCCCAAAATAAAACAAACTTGGATTATTTTATAAAGAGCTTTAATTTTGCAAAGTAAAAACAAAATCAAAATAAGAGAGGAGGGAGGACAAGAGGAGCAAAGAGAGGGAAAGAAGAGGAGATAAGGGGTGCATTTAAGAAACTGGGTGCTCCAGTGGGCTCTGATGGGGTTGGAATCTCTTGTCTTAGTTCCTATCCACTGCCACCAGCAACCCCAAGTGCCTGAATCACTTATGTCCTGTGACTGATGGTAGACATGTAAGAAGGAAGCAACTTGAAGCCACTTTAAACCAAACTTCCATTTTGAATAGGGGCCAAATAAAGTTTAAGTTCTGAAGACCTTCCTGGGTAACTGACATTCTATTCTGCTTGGTGGAGAGAGAGAGTAGGTGGGCAACTGGTATCCTGGTTGACAAGTTGAGACGCGACTGCCAGGCAAGTTGCTCTGATACATCTGAGTAAAACAACCGACGAGGACAGGGTAAATGTGCCACACAGGGAAGTGTTCCTAGGAGAGTCCCCCATCTTTGAGTCCTGATTGGTGGAAAAATATAACTATAAGTTGGCACAGATATTTCCAGCTTAAACATTCTACAGAACTCTGGCTTGAGGGGTCTTAGTCCAACACCCAAGTCTGCTATGCATCCCTGATCATTAATAGCTTGATTACAATAAATTTTTCTTTTCTCCATTGACCTGATGTTTGAGTTGTGTTGTTTCTAAGAGGACTCATAACAGGAGTATATTAGCCTCCCCTTCTTAGTCCTACATGGAACAATTCAGAAGGGCTACTCTCACCTCAAAGACTCTCATTCTGAAATAAGACTCAAACACAGAATGTGTTAAATTCTGCCTAGAGTTCAGTGATCAGCTATGGAGCTAAGAGAAGTGTTTTGTGTTCCAACACCTTGCTCTCAACAAAGAAACATGAAGAAAAAAGCCATATTTTCAGATTTTCATATTTACAGATGACTGTGCAACCAATTCCAGGAGAATAGCAGAATACTAGATGATGGCATACAGAAGTGTACATATGTGTGCCTATCTGTCTGTCTGTTTATCTATCTATCTATCTATCTATCTATCTATCTATCTATCTATCATATATCTATGTATCTATCTATGCATTATTGATTTTTCCTATTTTGTCTTTCCTGCTAGAAAAATATTTGTTTGAAACAGGTTTCAGGATATATTAACTTTCAATCTTTGTTCTGTATTATCATGCACTAATGTGTTCTATGTATTCCTTCCTGGTTTTGTATTGTCCATCATATATCAATATTAATTTATTTTCCTATGATAGATACTTTACATTTTAACTATCACTGGCCATAGAAGCATCCATAGACACCACCAGAGGACAGCTTCCTTGCAACTCACTGGCTAAACAAAAGATCAAGTGATCCTGGGGAATTTTCACCCACCCTCCCATGATCCAGTGACAAGAATGTTATCAGAAGAGCTATTAGTGCCATCTAACCTCTGTCTTTTAACATTTGCAAATTACAGATTCCCATCCCTGCTCTGATTAGCTCCCGAAGTGCTGAGCGAGAACTTGTAATTATGCACTACTGTCCACTCTCCTGACAAACTGACAGTACAATATGTATCCCAGCCCATATAGCTTCTGAATGTAAAAGTACTGTTGAATGAAATTAGTTCACTTGGAGCCACTTGTATTAATAGAATGTGTCATTTACATTATAGAACTGGTTTTGTCTTTTATTCACCTTTTATTCACTGCTGTGTGCAGCCTACTGTGCCGAGGACAGATTATTCCCTTGCTGTACCAGGGAGAACAATTGATCTCTTCAGGAACTCATGGTAAAGGGTAGATTGGTGAATGGCAAATGTCCTTGCTGTTAGAAAATCTGAATTCCTGTCCTAAATGTGACCCTACCCCTTCGGGTAGTATTGCACAGCATTTCTGTCACCTACATACATGAAAGTAGCATCTGGCTGAAGCCCTGACCTATCTATCACCCATTATTATAGTCCAAGGAAAATATTGGGTTACAAAAATCAGATTCTTTATTGTCATCATCATCACCATCATTACCACAAACACTGCCGCTGCCACCACCACCACTGCCATCATCATTTAATCTTTTTTACAGTCCAGTCATTATAACCCTCCCAGTCCACCCTCTGACTGTTCCTCCTCCCCTGTCTCTAACCCCACTCTCACACCATCAGACCTACCTACTCCCTGGGGCCTCAAGTCTCTCGAGGGTTAAGTGTGTCTTCTCTCATTGAGGCTAGAGCAGACAGTCTTCTGCTGTATATGTATCAGGGGTCCTTATATCAGCTGCTGGGAGCTGCCTGGTGTCATCCTGGGTGAGATAACTCAGACCCAAAAGGACATGCATGGTGTGTACTCACTAAGTGGATATTGGCTTAAAAAGTACAGAATACCCAGGAAATGATCCCCAGAACAAAAGAAGGTTAAGACGTGGAAGGGCACAAGTGAGGATGCTTCAGTCCCACTTGGGCAGGAGAAGAAAACAATCATGGGGGGGGCGGCAGAGGGAAGAAGGGACCTGGGTGGGAGACTGGACATGGAGAGGAAAAGGAGAATATGATAAGGTATTGGGAGAGGGGGGAGTGGGAACAGGACTGAAGTCCTGAGGGCCAGCAGAAAGAATGGAATCAGGCAACTTCAGGAGGTAGGAGGTGGGGGACAGGCAGCTCTAGAATGTACCAGAGATGCTCAGGACCTTAGATGAAATGCCCAACAGTGGGGAGAGGGAATTTGTAGAGTCCCTCTCCAATGGAAAGATAGGGTATCAAGTAGAGGGATGGGGTTGCCTTTCCCCAGCCAAAAAATTCTGACCAAGAATTGTTCCTGTGTAAAAGAATTGCAGGGACAAAAAATGGGGAAGATCTTGAGGGAAAGGAGGTCCAGTGACAGGCCCAAATTGGGATCCAGCTCAAAAGATCATATTCTAGTGTTTTAAGCACCTCAGAAAAACATACAGTACACACGTTTCTTAGAGATTGCTGCCTTCTTTTCTTCATATACCATTTCCAGAGTACCCAGAGACCTACCTAATTCATTTTTACCTTTCCTTGTGACTCACATTGATTTCATCTCCTATTAGCAATAATATCAGCAAATTCTGATCTATTACCATGGTTCTTTTTGTTATGCTGCTGCTGTTGTTGTTGTTGTTGATGATGATGATGATGATTATGATGTAAGTTATTCTGTGACATTTTATAAGATTTTCACAGACTTACATAAGTCATAAGCATTTCGCTAATGTTCTTTGTAAATGTTCATAGGTGTCTTGCCACACAGTAAAGATTGTAGAGATCTCGTCTCTGATTTGTGGATTTCTATTCTAGAGAAGACAGAGGGTTGAACAAATGAAGGTAGAATATGGTGTAAAGTGAAGAAATTTGGGAGAACACAAATGGATTAAACATAGCATATTTAGCATACTACCCAACGTGGTAGACATACTGTAGCCTTTGCTTCAATACCGTTGGTATTTTGTGGCCAAATTGTCATTATTAAAACTAGTAAAATTCAATGTGAAGAACATGGCTTATATTTTATATAAGTGCTTACTTAATGATTACAAAAAGGCATTTCATTGTGTTTTTGAACGGAAGCTTCAACAGTGATCTGTCACTTAAGTTAAAATAGTCTACTTTCACACTTTTATAACAAGAATGATAGTTAGCATTTTATAAAATGCTAGTTCTGGGCTGGGCACAATGCTGGGTATAAAATACTCCATCTCCTTAATGGTCAAGTAGCTCTTGTACCTTCCTCATGTGGTCAGTTGGAGATCAGATGACTGTTATATAAGGAAAATTTCCAAAAGTTATGTGGCAACATTTCCTAAGAAGTCATCATGCAGTCTGACATGCTTGTCCACTGTTGGTTTTGCTTCTATTTATGTGCTATTCCAAAACACAACTTGTTATCAGGCTCATCTTTGGCTGCTTTAAAAACTTCTATATGAGAAAAATATTGGCTAAATGTCTTTTAGAGAATAAATTTATTCAGGTTCCAATCAGAGAGAGAATGGAATTTGGAGCATCATACAACTGTAGTATGTTCAATACTGACTTACCAGAGGAGGTTTAACAGCAGATAGAGACAAGTTCATGAAGTTACCATGGAGACTCCATTGGGAGAGAGGGACATTACAGTTTGGAAACATACCCATCTCTGATGTCTGTGAATGGTTGCCCAAGGAGCTACGTGGATATCAAAATCCATGGATGCTCATGTCCCTTTATATAAAACGACAAGATTGTGGAATATAACCTATGCACACCCACCCAAATCAATTAAATTGTCTCTAGGTTCTTTACAATATTTAATATAATCTGCAGGATTTGCAAACAATTGTGGGGTTCTGTTTAAAGAATGGTAACAAAGAGGTCTGAACATGTTCAATACAAAAACAGTTTTGAATAACAATCATGTTCCCTATATATTTATTTTACATTTAATGTTTAATGACTATAGTTAAACTTTTAGAAACTATTAAATGTTACGTATCTTATTTTAATTATTTACAATATGTTACTTGATACAGACTGATAATAATCTTTAAAAATATTGATTTTTTTCTTTTCTTTGGGATGCTGGGACTGGAACCCAGAGCCATTTACATACAAAGTGAATACTCTTGAGCTATAACCCTAGCACCGTACTTTTCCTATTTGTGATTGGTTGAGTCCACGGATGTAAAGCACACAAATATAGAAGGCTGCGAGTTCAGGTTCATGAATTCAAGGGAAACCCAGACTGAAGAGCTCCACGCTTGCGCACAGTCTGCAGGTGGAGATCACTGGTGGGAGAGCCATAGCTAAAATGTCCCACAGTACATTCCATCTCAAAACGTGCCAATACAACACAGTCTAACAACCCTACGAGCACACCAGACAGACTCTATCACCCTACTCTGTCCCCCTGGCTTTTCTCTGCTCAGTGCTTTTCCTTATGTGAGGGTAGGGACACTCTTAAGCCTTGTTATACATCCATAAAAGCTATTCCTACACGGTTTTCCTTAAAGTCATGCTGGGAACTCACACCTTATATGTAATATAACTTTCACATTAGTCTGGTGTAGCCTTTCCCCCACTATCTGCACTTGAAGTAGCACTCATCTGACTTAAACAGACCTTCCTGCAGTAGAGTTAGTCAACCATTCTATTCATCATCATCTTTTGCTTCTTTGTCTGATCTTTCCATTTAAAAGGAATTATTAAATATTTCCTAAATCTAGAACCAAAGGCCTTCAAGCTGATATGAGACTTAGTCTAGAGCTAAGATTAGCTTCAAACATGCAGTGATTCTCCTACCTGTTTCTCCTAAGTGCCAGAATTACAAGCATGAGACACCATGCTGAACAACCTTCTTTTTTTGATTAATGCAGGACTAAGCATCAGATATTACTTGCTTGTTCTGCAGCTTGGGTTTCCCATGGGCCTCTAGAAGATGAGGTAGGAAAGGATACCCACCAGTAGGGTTGACAGATGTTTTTGGTTACGCTTAATCTCCTACCCCAGTGTCATGCTAGCCCAATACATAGACAGTCTAGAATATCTATTATTCCCCCAAAAAGTTTCAAAGCAAATTGGTAAGAAGTGTCCCTCAGAAAAGAATGGCAGAATGCTTTCAGGTGAGTGAATACATCAGGAACAGATGTTGGGATACTCTAAAGATGGAAATATCTCTCTCAAATCTACTCCTCTATTTACTTCCAGATTGTTTTATTCTGTGTAAACATTTACCAAAACATTGTTACCATACAACCAAAAATACATGTAATTTTACTTGTTAGAAAAAGTAAAATTAAAACTGATAAACTTCCATGTTCCCAACTATTAAAAGTCATAATTTAAATCAAGCTTCTCCAGTGATTTTTTTTCTTAAAAAAAAAAAAAAAAAAAAAAAAACTTTTACAGGCCAGAGTGTATTCCAGCCCAGAGTCTTCCATTTCCCAGTTAGTATATAGAACCCATAAGTTCTGATCATTATTCATAAGGGTGACAGGGGTCTTGTATAGTTGTGTAACAGTGCCAAATGTGAGCTGCAGAAGCTCTAATCAGCAGCCTGATTCTAATGCCATATGGTATAACTCCAATCAGTTGTTGAGTCATTCCTCAAATTCAACCCATCCCAACTACTCCAAGCCAGATCTACTCCTGTCAGTAAAAATCTTTGGTCAATACTATCTTACTTTCATTGGGTCATGAGTGATATTTGGAAGACTTATTTTTCTAATAATGGGGTGCGTTTGACTCAGTCAATGAAACTGGATTGATGGTTCTAAGAGGATTATGCTAAAGGTAAGCACAGTCTAAATGCCTGAGAACTACGTATTCAATAGATACTGGTAAGCACCCTTCATCTGACATCAGAGTAGTCACACAATGAAACCTTCTTCCTCTTCCTTTTTTGTTTCTGAAGGATATTGTTTTCTCACTTCTGTTTCTCAACACCTTTAGTTCACCTAGAGATGAAATAATTTTTAAATTTATTTTTAATTAACAAATAAAATTACATGTATTTATGGTTGTACAATAATGATGTTTTACTAAACACTGAAAAGGACCAAATAATGAAGTAAAGCTAGTTAAACACAGCTGTAACCATTTGAGCTTATTTTTTGTAGCAAAAACATTTTAAAATATATTCTACTGCTCTTGAAATGAACAATGCCATATTATTTATTATAATCATGATTATGGTCTTGACTTTGGATGATTTCTCCAGGGAAGGAATTCAATTACCTGAAAATTTAATCAAACAAGCAATGGATCTAATGGTCAGAACACTGAGGTGATGATAAAACAGAAGTCTGTTTTTATCATCCCTTTTGAATAAAATTGCAGAGTAATGGGTATGTCTCCTGAAAGTGAGTTATCATTTTGTAAAGAATAGATAGGATTCATTTCTTATTAAGATGTCCCTAAATGACCATGAAGCTGAAGTCAGGGAAGTCATGGGATATTGCAAAATGTAAGAGGAATAATGGCTATGATAATACATTATATTTATAAAGGGAACACTGGGTACCAAGTTCAACCTTGTACACTTCACATACATTACTTCATTAACACCTGCTGGCAGCCAAGTGAATTAGATAAGATTAGTTCCATATAAAGTCAGAGCATGGGAAGAGTAATCACTTTGCTCAAGGTCGTAAAGTTCCAAAGTGACACAGACCCAAATCAAGCTCAAGCAGGGTTGACCTTAAATCCAGGGCTCTTAATTAATTCCCGAGACAGGCAGATGACAAAGTATTTGCTTACCTCAATGCTGTGTGACAGGAGAGAAGAATCAGAAACAAAGTGATTATGTGTGAACCCAGTTACTCTACTATTGGGAGAATTAGCAATCATCCAAGGGGTCAGACTTGCTTTGCTACTACTCTATAATGCCATCTGTCTGCTGATCCGCTACTTTTTGGAATGAAACTCTTGGTGTCATGTGCAGAAGGCATGTAGCACTCCACCACCAGACAAAGACTCAATCTTCCAATCCAATGATGCAGAGCACCCCTGGGGCATGGTGTATTGCTCTGATTGAAGCAAGGTCAGCTAAAGTCACTGAAGTCCCAGACGTTGTGTATTTGGATACCAGAAGAAGGAGGTCTGCCTAATTAGGACTTAGAACAGTAGGAGATCCTCATCTCTTATTGTATTAAAGGAAGAATAGCCATGTCTAGTCACAGAAACAGTCTGCTTCCCCTCTTAACGTCTTTGTGAGAGACACTAGTTTTTAGCCCAGTGTTTGTTTTTATTTCTGTATTTGTTTTTATTTTTTATTAAAAAATAATTTTAGACAAACAGAAGTAACAAAATAGCCCAAAGAGCTTTCAACAGCCCACTATTATAAAGTCATGCCAAATAGTCAAAGTTCTATGAAACCTGAAGATAGATTGGCTAATCTAGGAAGAAATGCTTTGGGAAAAGTTCACAGATTGCACGAAGGCTCCTTTACTCTTTTTATCGCTTTAGCACAGCACCATTTTTTCCTTCCTTTCGTGGTTCTCTGGCTGTTAAAGGACTGGGCCAGCAGGAATGATTATCCTTGTATTTTTAGCTGTCCACAGGGACAGAAAATATCTTCAGAATTCGGTTTTCCTTTCTAGAAATATGACTCCCTCTATTAGAGCTCTTATATCCTTCAGTTTGATTCTCTGAACCTTTATATCTATAGGACTGTATCATAGATGTCCTGAAAGAATTAAGCCCAGAAAGTCACGATTGGTACTTAAAAGACAGAGGTCAGGGCAGCCAGAAAAGAAGGCCTCTCTGCAGTGGGCATATAAATAAGCAGCCTAGATTTTCAGCCTTTCACTTTTCTGGAGATAGCATAGGTAGAGAAAGCTAGGAAATAAAGAAGTGCCTAATATCCACCTACCTTCAAAGTAAATGAATCCCAAACGCTAAAGTTCACTCCAGAGTGTTTCTTTAGACTTTCCCCCGAGAACAAATGTGGTGGGCTTGTCTTAAATGCCCACTGGCAGTGTTGAGAGGATGGCTAAGTCAGCAAAGTGCTTGCTGTACAAACATGAAGACCTGAGTTCAGATCCACAGAACCCCCATAAAATGCCAGCTATTGCAACAGGCACTTGTGGTCCTAGCACGAGAAAGCAGAGTCAGGAGGACCCCACTGAGTCCCCAAGAATGTCAAGTGTGTATTTGGTGAGAGATCCTACCTCAAAAGATAATGTGAAGATCCACAGAGGAAAAAAAACAAGTGACAAACTCCTTCCCTCCTCATACATAAATGTATACACACACACACACACACACACACACACACACACACACACCCACACACCACCACCACCACCACCACCACCACCACCACCACCACAACCACCACCACCCCTGATAAAGAAGCCCATTAGAACTAAAAGAAAAATTATCAAATAGGGACATTAAGAAAAGAGGGAGAAAATGAATTCCACCTAAATTAAAATTAATAGTAGAGGAAAAGAGAATCTTAAAAGGCAAAAGTTTAGAAAAACATTGTAATTTCAAATACGCCACACCATGGACAACTTAAAGGAATGAGACTGTTTTGTTCATAACCAGTCCAAAATGGGGTCATCTTTACATGGCCCTTGATTTAAAGATGATTATGTGAGTTAAGATTAAAATTTGTGAAGCTTAGAAAACATAGTTTCTGAACACTTTGCTCATAAGTAAGTACATTATCATTAGCTCTTGGTCAATAAGAACCTTCATCCATGTCTTTAATATTTTCTTCAGTTTTAGGAAAAGAGGGCTATCTAGGTAATCTAGTATTTCACCGGAAAATCCTACTTTTACAGTCACTGTGTTAAATCTAAAGCTTTGGGCTTTGAGAGGCTTACTTCCCAGTATAATTCTTTTCCCTTGAGTATATGGAAAGCCTGTGACTAGCTCATCAGCAGTATGACAAAGGTGATGGGATGCTACACCTGTGACAATCTCACATTGTATAACACTCTGCCTTGTGAAGAATCTTGATTTAGAGTTGCTATTGCCGGGTTTGAAAGTAAACACAAGCTGGCTTGAATTTGTGATTCTTCAAAGAACTGAACTGTCAGAAGAAAACGGAATCTGCCAGCAAGCTGAGTGAATCTAGACGTAGATCCTTCTTCACTCGAATTGCTGGAAAAGACAGAGATAGTGATTCTCAGCCTTCATGGTCTCTTGCCACTCGGGTGAGCCCATGCATGATTCTCCTGCATATGACACAATGCTAACTGCCCACACTAAGCACACGTGGTGAATATTTCTGGTAAGAAGATGTGGAACAATGCCCTGCTTCTCCAAAGTATCCATTGCCATTGTTCTCTCCACATTCAAAAAAGAAGGACATTCCTTGAGTTGATCAGGATCCTCATGGAGTTCATAGATGAGTATCATTCACTTAAGACAAGAGACTCAGATTTTACAGGGAAAGCCAAAGGAAGAAGACAGTACATGTAGTTCTTTACTCAAGTCTTTAGAAGAACCTAAAATGTACAATGGGTCACCATTTAGTCCTACAGCTTCATAACTTCTAAGAAACATATTTGATTTTCTCCAAACACATTCTTAACACACCCCTAGCAGACTAATCAGATAAAGGGAAAGGTAGAAGCCGATTCTACATTTCTGCTCTCACCAACCTCTATCCCATTACGATGGCCTTCAATTGAACCCATGGACTCAGCAAACATTTTCAGGCACTGGCATCTTCTAGAATGTTCTTTCTAGCGAGGAAATAGACTCAAAGCACCCAATAGGAATCGAAATGGCACCACAGAAAGAATATCAGGTAAAAAAGCAAGGAATTTTGTGAAATCCTCCAATTAACCATTTAAGTTTAGCAAGTCTTTCCAAGACGTCTGCTCTTTTAATTTTATAACCATGATGCTTTAATTGATGTCTTTTCAATGGCCTTCCCTCCTATACCATTTTAGAAATAATAACGTTGCTTTTCCCCCTAAATCTTAAGCTTTTATCAAAATGGGCTTCACCACTTGAAACATTCTGATTCTTCAGGCATAAGGTGGGTGGAGATTAGATGGTGAATCATTTTGGATGACAACATGCTCATATTTATCGTGGCACTGGCAAAGCAGAGAATGTACAGGTGGCTTCATTGATTCAGGTGAATAATAAAAACAGAAAGGGTTTTCATGGAATATCTCACATGGGTCTCCAGCTCTCACAATACAAGGAGCTGGCAGTGAAAAACTCTACATTTTTATGAATATTTTAGTTATAGTTTAAACAAAGAAAAAAAAACAGGTATAGCCCAGCCCAGAAAGCATCAAACAGACACATAAATAACCTGCTGAATATTATTAGTACCCTTTCTCCAAAGTTTATTTGCCAGATGATTTGATTATTTAAGGAAGGTGTTTGTCAAATGTGTGAATCCCTAAGCCTGTGAGACCTTTTTATTTAATATACCCAGGATATATTTTATCAAATACAATAGGTGAGTTTGATAATCTACCAAATATTTGTGTCAGTAGGAATCGTATCTCTTTATCATATGTGAAAAGACTAAAATTAGAAAGAACAGTGTGCATCATGTATCACTCCTGCTGCTAATCAAAGCTGTAAGACTTGCCAACAGACACAGTTAAACAGCCAATCAGTGTATCTAAAGTTATATTACGTTTCCTCCTATAACTGAAGTTCACAGATGGTATATATTTGGTTCTAAGATATATGTATTTTTAATATCTCCTTTGCCATTTGACTGCATCTGATTGACCTCGCTGCAACCCACAGAGAGGCAGATTTAGAAGCAAACCAGTATGACAGGGAAATGGCCCAATTATGCAGAGCCTTGATGTTCCCTTCCTTCGAGAAGCAGATACACACTGCCACTGTGTGCTCAGACACAAAGGGAAGTGGGAGGGACTGGGGGACTGTCGCTAGATGGGAAGATGAAAGGACACTAATTATTCTAATCATTGGTGGAGAGGGTTCAGTAATGCTTCATATAATTGCTGCATGAGGCATGAAGTCAATAATTTTAACTGGCCTTTAAAAAATTATTTTGGAATGGAAGCTAATTTTGCTTTTTATCCCCTGGGCTAGTGAAAAGTATTAATCATTCTCCCATTAAGAGGCAGCCGGTCTAGTCTATAGGAGAATGCCTTAGTCAAGAAGAAGAACATCCTGGATCATCAGAAGCTTATGTCTGAGTTATGACACTAACTGATTTGGGTGCGTAATTAGTAACCTCTACACAGGTTTCTGTGAAGGGGAGTTCCTCTTGCATCTATCTCAAAATATAATATTGGTTAAACCTCAGTCTTGGCAAGCCAATAAGATATCTCTCTAAAGAAAAGATAAGTGAACATAAACTATCTTTTCAGCAAGCAAACATAGGTGCAGGTCCCCCCGGTGGTTACAAAATACTAAGTCTAAACATATAAGTTCTACTAAAACAAGTGAAGAGAGAAAATATTGCATTGCAGTAGTTTGTCTACTGACATATGTGCACACACACACACAGAAGTTCACATGCATGCTGCCCATTGTAACTTCTGGATGAGCATACACAGGGGTCTGGCACAGTATTTGCTATGTCACATACAATGGAAAAAATAAGGGAAATAAAGGGGTCCTGCAACACCCAGGAAATGCTCACTCCTAGATGCAGTTTTTCTTGGTGTTTGTTCTCTAGATTATGAAGTCTTTTACTCTTACATTTTTGGTTGTGAACCTAGCCTTCAATGGCTGAGAAGGACTGAAGGAACTGAAGGGATTGCAACCCCATAGGAAGAGAAACAATATCAACCAATCAGACAGCCCAGAGCTCCCAGGGCCTAAACCACCAAGCAAAGAGTAAATGTGGAGCAACCCACGGCTCCAGCCGCATATGTAGCAGAGGATGGCCTTGTTGGCCATCAATGAGAGGAGAGGCCCTTGGTCCTGTGAAGGCTCGATGCCCCAGTGTAGGGGAATGCCAGGATGGGGAGGCAGGAGGGAGTGGGTAGATTGGTGGGAGGAGGAGGGATGGGATAAGGGGTTTCCAGAGAAGAAACCATGAAAGGGGATAACATTTGAAATGTACCTAAAGAAAATATCCAATAAAAGAAAAGAACAAAGAAAAAACTAGTCTTTTTACTAATTATAACACCCCTAGGTGATCAAAATGGCACTGGTGGTCACTAGTAGTCTCTGTATGATTGTTCTCTCACAAAGCTCACTCTTTCCAGTCTTCATTCTTTCATCTAGTGGCCATTTATGAAACACTTGCTATGAGCCAAGCAGGCTCTTCAAGAACTATCTATCTGTTAGATTTTGTTGTCTCGCTAATCCAAAGTAAACAGAAAAGAAATAAGCATTTTATCGAAAATCCTTCCTCAAAGGATATTCAGTGCTATCATTACATATCCAGAGAAACATAATCGAAAAATCAAAGTGTAATATAAGTTAATAGATATTTAGAACAAGGAGATTTCTAGGATAAGTTATTGATTAATTACTATAAATTCAGTCTATTGTTAATCATTGTCTGACTTACTACAGCACCTGTTCTTAAAGGGAACCTGACAAGTACATATTTTTTTATAGAAATCATAACTATAACACTCGGAAACATTTACAGATGTGGATACACATTCTATCTTTTAAAGTGACTAACATACAGTTATGTTAATATTCTAGACATTAGAATATTGCAAATATTGCAAATGCAGTATAAAGAAAGTCTCTGGCCTCTGAGCCTAGGTACTAGTGTGAGAAACTAGACGGCAAATATACAACAGACATGGTCTGTCACGTGGTAATATATGTGGAGAGGATCAAACCAGGCAAAAGGAGTATAGAATATTTGGAAGGACTGAATTGAAAGAGGTTAGGGACCCATCATCTGGTGGGAAAGGGACAAAAGGACCGCTCAGATGAGTGGGTGGGACTATCTTGTTCAATGATTCAGGCACAAAGACCTTGAGGACAGAACCAAATCAACTTGTTAGAAAAATAGCGAAGGAACCAGAATGTTTGGGGCAGAGTCAGTAGGGAAATTAGAATGCTATTGCTTAGGCTCTCCCTCCATCATCTTCAGCTGAAGAGGCAAATGTGCTTACTTGTTGCTTTTTCTTGGACTCAAGACCCTGCCCCATTAACGAGTTATATTCACTCGTTAAATAAAACTTTTCCTGAGAAACTACGATGAGGCTGGAAAGCCCAGGAACTGTGCTCGTACTACCCAAGCTTGACAACGTTACTAAGGACTTCGTAGGCCCTAGGATAAATTATTTAATACTTTAAGGGCTGCTTCTCAACTGCCACATAGCTCATACTCTACCAGGCTATTAGGTTAATGAGTTACTATATGCAGGTGTGACAAGTCTCTGGTACTCAGCAGGAGGATGAATTAGCACTAGATGCTACCATTTATTGCAATTTTTTTTGATACAGGGTTTCTTCGTGTAACAGCTCTACCTCTCTTAGTACTCACTTTGTAGACCAGGCTGGCTGGCCTCTAACTCTCAGAGATCCACCTGCCTCTGCCTCCCTAGTGTTGCAATTAAAGGCAAGTGCTACCACCTAGGCCTAGGTTATTGCCATATTATTAGTAATATCTCTGCTTCTCCCATACCAAGCAGAAACTTCTTTTACTTTTTGTTGAAAATAGCTTCTTCTCTAATACCTTACTTCCCAAAGACAGTTTCCCCTCCTTCCAGTCCTCTCAGATCCCCAACATCCATACTTTCTCTCTCCTCTTAATCTACCCCCACTCCATTTTCTCGTCAGAAAGGAGCAGGCCTCCAAGAGACGACAGCCAAACAAGACAAAACAAGATACAATAAGATAAGGGAAAAGTTCTCATATCAAAACTGGTCAAATCAACATAATAGGATAAAAGAGTTCCAAGAGCAGGCAAAAGAATCAGAGATACCTCACTCCTGCTGTTAGAAAGTCCCATGAGACCACAAAGTTATCGAGCATAATATGTGTGGAGAGGATGTGGTACAGACTCATGAAGGCCCAGTGTTTGCCTGTTCAGTCTCTGTGAGTTTCTGTGAGCCCTGCTTAGTTGATTTGGTGGCCTTGTTCTCCTGCTCTCTGCCATCCCCTCTGATTCCTAGACTCTTTCCTCCCTTTCTTCCATGGCGATTCCAGATCTCTGAGGGGAAGGGCATGAGGCAATAACTTTGTTAGGGTTTCACCCAGGGTTGGATCTCTGAAATTTCATTTATACCTAGAAAATTTTGACTTGTATTGAAGGTGATACGGTTGATGAAACCCAGGAACACAATCACGCAACACACATTCATATACACTATACCACTGAACGACATCCTTTAAATCCTGTGATTTGAGGTCAGGATCTAATTATATTGCTTAACCTAACTATGTAGTCCAGGCTGACCTTGAACTCATGCTCCTCCTCATTCTATCTCCTAGGTCCTAAGAGATGTAGGTTTGAACTAATCTGAATTCCACTTGACCATCCATCCAGCATCCAAATTTACTACCACAGTTTACACCTAATTTTAACTCACTCCAGAATCAACATTGAGATTAAGGAACACCACTCATTAAAGCCATCAATCTTAGCACACCATAATTACAGCACAGGCTGTTTCATCCAGCATCTATAATTGGGGCTTCTAGTCGCAAGCACTTCCCACATTCTCACAATGTTACAGACATTCATAATGACAGGCCTGAGACCATGCGAAATCAGCCTGAATCCTCAAGAATGCTTGTACCCCGTTCTGCCTCTTTGAGGGCATTTTGGTGTATTCACTGTCTTTGAAAACATGTAATCCTTAGATGGTACCTATGGGGGTTCTCTTCTCACCAGATATTACTGTTCTATTTAGAGTATAATGCCTGCTGATCACATCATAAAACTTCATTCACTGTACTTAGAAGACCAAGATAACTTGGCTTGCCATGCTACTGTGTGTGTGTGTGTGTGTGTGTGTGTGTGTGTGTGTGTGTGTGTGTGAGAGAGAGAGAGAGAGAGAGAGAGAGAGAGAGAGAGAGAGAGAGAGAGAGAGAGAGAGAGATCTGAAAGGATCATATGAGGTCTTTAAGTAGAATACCACTCCTGATATCTTTCTTCTTTTCTTTTTTCTCCCTGTTTAACAAGCGTCTGCAAATTGGCCTACTGAAATTGTCTTCTTCCTTATAGACTGAGTAGATCACAAATACCATTTCATTCGCTTCTTAAACCCCAAATTGATGCAAAGTAATAACAGTTCCCTGGTCCCACATTGTTCAATGTTTTCCCTCAAGCATTTAGACTCCACTTTGCACATTTCTGCTTTTAGTGCTTGACTAATTGATGGAGAGGGCACCTTTTAATGATAAAATAAGTACTATCAACACTGATTACTGTGTTTATGACTCTTTTTTCATGTAGTAATTTAATCTGGGACTGGGATGGGATAACATCATCATTGTGAAGGTCTTTATCAATTATCTCAATTATCAGCAATACTATTATCTGACTCAAAAAGCTTCTGGAAGAACATTCAAAATCACTGGCTGTGCAACTGTGGGCAATTTTCTTATCTGCTTTTGTGTTTCAGTTATTTTCTTCACTTGCAAGATGTTAAAAAACACAACCAGTCTTATTTCATTGAGCTTTAAGCCTTCCCTGGAAACTTCTTAGATCAGTGACTGCCATACAATAGGCACTCAATAAATATCAGGTATTACTTACACAATTTGCATCTCAATTTACATGCTATAACATGGATACGTCGTACTTTGAAGAGAAGGTGAGCCATTTGTGATGGGGTTCTGGGCACTAATAGATACGAAGTTTTAAAGAGAGAAGTCTCCACCTGTGACTGCTGCTTGATGACTTCTACACAGAGAAACTGAAATAAGAATTCCTTCTTATTCCATCCATATTAGTATAAGGAAATGTCCTCTCTGATCCTTTTCAACCCCATTCATCTTTGAAGTGAAGCTCTTGCTTCTTCTTTTTTTTTTTTTAAGTGAGAATGATCTTGGTTGCTTGGCAACAAATAAGAATGCCAAGACCCTCCCATCTTTAGGAATGCTCTGGGGCTTCCATGTCAGCTTGATGTTTCTTAGAACAAGTCCCGACCAGCAAAATGGCACAGCTGTTCTGAATAATTTCTGCAATAAAGAACACTAAGCCAGAAATAAGGTGAGATTAATTTCTAATATAAGTCCACAAACACACCCTCACCTTATTTCTGAGCCCATCAGTATCTACAGAAATGTGAGGGATATTTTCCCAGCAAGCCTGTGAGATTCTAACTCCTGTAGTGATTTCTTTTAATCCATTTTTTGCCTTGATTTAGTTTTTTTTTAAAGACTGGTTATGCCTATATAGCTCATGTTGTTTTGGAACTAAATAGAGCTGGCTTGCAGACTCAAGTCCTAATGATGGTACATCAAGGGCTTTACTGAATGAACTCCTTGCTGTCACTCCCGTGGACTGCAATATATTACCTTTACATTAAAGGTACAAAGAAGCAACCATGGAGCAATGATAGGGACAGAATGCCCACTGAGGTATGCAGATATACACCTCATCTGTGATCTTTTCGCTAATTGGCAGATTTCCTTCTTTCATAGGTTTGTTGGGCAATATTAGTTATAATAGGAGCTTATAGACTATACTTATCATGTAGCAAGTATTACTCTAAATGCTTTTCATACATTTACTTGCATTACATTTAAGCTTTCATAACTTCTAACTGTAGAAACTGAACTGCAAAGATACTAAGTGACTTGTTTTATGTCATGCAACAGGGGAACTCATTTAAATCCAGGCAGTAGAACTCTAGGGCTGCTGTTCTCAACCACTGCCTTGTACTGGTTCTTTTTTAATTAGTGAGAGGACAACTCAGCGAAACCAGAAGAGTATGTTTATATACTCTGTGGATCTGTAGTGATACATGTTTCCCAAATGTCACCTTCAGTAAATTGGCAAAGTGTTCAAGGCATTAGAGTGAATGGCCACGGAAGTGATTGATTCCCATGTTCAGGAGAGGAGGGATGAATAAGAAGGATGATATTAAGTACACAAATACATCTGTAGAATTTTATTCTTTATGTCTTTTCCTTCATTAATTCACTGGCCATGCTGGGGATCGAACTTAGAGTTTTGTGGATACTATGTTAAATCTCTGCTTCTGAAATGAACCCTCTTCCCTCAGATAGTTCCACCAACTTAAAAAAATATTTGGGGCTGGGGATTTAGCTCAGTGGTAGAGCGCTTACCTAGGAAGCACAAGGCCCTGGGTTCGGTCCCCAGCTCCGAAAAAAAGAACCAAAAAAAAAATATTTATGCACAGACATTGGGACATACACTTGTTATTTCAGAAGCTGAAGCATAATTATAGACAGACGCTAGGCTGGGTGACATTGCAAGTTCAAGTTCAGTACAGGTTGCATAGAAAGATATTATCTGCCTTTCCCAATGTATTCTGGACAGCCATAGATTGGAGAACACTAAAGGAAAGAAACACTGTATAAAATGTACTATCCTGGATCAAAGCCTATAACAAAAGAAACATTAGTTGGCAAAGTTGAGAAAATCTGAGTCAACTCTACAGCTAAAGGTCATGTATAAATATTATTTTTTATGTTTCAAAAAAGTATTATGGCTATGTAATATTTTAACATTAGGAAACTGGGTAAACAGTATAAAGGAAGCTGATGCAGCCTACAGTTTTTCAGTAAATCTAAAATTATTTCAAAGCAAAAGATGAAAATAATACTTCAAAGGGAAGTACATTTCGGAGTACATATGTAAACTGTCCCACCAGGAAAGCATGACTTCAATCTCTGGTTTTTCCACCTTAGTAGTTGACTCTTTACTATAGAGTTTTCAAATGGAACTCTTTTCTCTCTTTGTACCCTGAATGTATTCTAGAAAGGTTTCCTGTGAGGATGGCTTACAGTACAACAAGAGAATGAAAGGACAACCCGTTCCTCACCTGTCTTTCCTTTTCTCTGGGAAGATTATTTGAAATTTTGACATAATAGAAGAAATCATCTTTGTAGACTTTCTAACCCCTTGATGAAGCTATTTCTTAGATGAAGCATGGGGTTAATGAGGATGGTAAACTCTATTAGAAGGAAAGGGTTTTTTTTTATATTATAACAGAAATCTCTTGAGATTGTAAGCAAAGACTTTTCTCTGTTTTATGGCAATGAATTATATTTTTAGTTAAACAATTTTACTTTCAATATCACTAAATCTCATGAAAAAAAGGGATAGAAAAAGGCACTAGGCACCAAGAATAAATTTTAGTACATACTTAGTAAGTGATAAATTGGGTGCACTCAATCACAAAGACCTAGAGAGGAATGAGCTCAATCAGTAAAACACTTGCTGTATAAACATAATGATCTGAGTTTGGATCTCCAGCACCCATATAAGACAGTGATAGTACTTTGTGCTTACCATTTGAGTATCAGGAAATCAAGGGGTTAAGGGACAGGAAAATATCTAGGGCTGGCTAAGCAGCTACTCTTGTCAAGTCACTGTGTTCCAGATATAGTGAGAGATCTTCTCTCAACAAAATATGGAGTAACAGAGGAATAGAGGAACAGAGGAACACATGTGACAGAGATGTCTGCCCGCAACATATATATGGCTATACACACACACACACACACACACACACACACACAGAGAGAGAGAGAGAGAGAGAGAGAGAGAGAGAGAGAGAGAGAGAGAGAGAATCTTATTGCATATTTATCATGTATAAAAGACAGAACTATGGCCCCACATTTTCAGACTGTAATAGGATAAAGGATTGAATAAGTAAACACATCAGGACATATAGTGTCTCTAGTACAACTAACTCATTGAAGGAGCATAAATATTTTTAAATTCTTATAATCTTTGAGAAGAACTTTGTTCAAAGCCATTGCCAACATTTATATTATACTTGCAAGCTTAGTAATGATTCACTCTGCTGTCACTATTTTATTGCTGTCTTAAGGCACCTTGACCAAGGCAATTTATAAAAGAAAAAAGTTTATTGGGATGTACAATTTAAGAGAGTAGACCTCATGACTGTCATGGTGGGGTGCATGACAGCAAGCAGGCGGGCAGTCATAGTGCTGGAACAGCATATGAGAGCTCACATCTTGAGCCACAAGCACAGGTCAGGGAGAGCAAACTGAGAATGGTATGGGCTTTGAAACACTGAAGTCCCCCCAACCCCATGTAACACACTTCTTAATTCCTCTCAACCAGTTCTACCAACTGGAGACCAAGTACTCAAACACAGGATCTTCTGGGGACTTTTCTCCTTCAAACCAGAACATTCTGTCTATACAAATCTGCTAGATACTTCAAGCAATCAAGAGACTTTAAGTCTGAATCATCCAATGTTTCATTATTAGTGTAGAGAATAGCTCTTTAAAGTTTGCTTTGATTTGGTTTAGTTTAAGGGTTGTTTTGTTCATAGATCTCAAGGCCTCATGCATGCTAAGCATGTGTTCTATCCTGGCTCTAGAAGAGATGCACCTCCAGCTCTGGTCACTTTTCATAGCTGTGGAGATGGCTCAGGTCCTTGTCACATCTACATAAGGACCTATATTCGGATTCCTAGCACAAGCATGAGCACTGAACATGAAGATAAGTCCTTAAAACCTGAGTTCTGAGGAGGTGGAGACAAACAGATCCCCAGACTCACTGGCAAGTCAAATTAGTCAAATTGATGAGCTCTAGATTCATCCTGTATAAAAAAATATGAGGGAGAGTGATGGAGAAAGATACCTTGCATTGGTCTCTGGTCTACACATACCCACCCACATGCACACGTATAGATCTAAACACACAGTTACATTCCACATACACACAGAAAATATGGAATATATGAAGTAAGTTCTAGCAGCATTTTCCTCTTGGTATGCTCTATTTCAGGTTTCATTTGTAAATTAGATGTAGACTTATGTCAATCAGTATGATTTTTTCTAAATATCTGACTTTTTCATTTCTATAAAATTAAGCTATTTGAGAATGCAACCTCATTTGCTCATCTGTGTTTACACCCTTTCCCTGTTCAAGACCTTAGGAAGATTCTCTGAAAGGAATTTGTCACCTTAGTACCCTTGTCCACTACAGTAGGCGTCTTTGGGGATAAAGCCCTTCTGTGAATCCCTAGACCTACTCTGAATGTAGAGCTTTCAGATTCCATTTTCTCTCATTGAATTGTCCATTGTATTCATTAATTACCTTTTTTCATCGAAAGAGAAAAAGAGAGAGAAATCTCTCTCAATTTCCCTAAAGCCCCAAGCCCTTTCTTAAGATTCACCAAGAAAAGCAATTATCTTTTTTTATGCTATTGATCTGTCTGAACATTACTTCCCAGCGGATCAGCTGTTTAGTCCTGGAATTTAAAAAACTTCACCATGCCAGCGCCTGTATTGCCACCATTCCTGATCTTCTAGCAGTGGCTCTTGGTCAAATTCACTATAACATTAAGCTGTCTCACATTAGCATTTTACCCATGAAGGAAAACACTATTTTTTTTTTTACCATTGTCATGCTTTTCCACCTCTTCACTGAACACCATTTCAAATTCTAAGCCTTTACTAGCCAACGGACCTACAAAAGCATGCTCATGGAAAGAAGACTGTGAGGTATATTTGGTGGTCTGTGGTATAATTAAATAATTCATGAGATTTTGTGTTTCATCGATAAATGTGATATAGAAATACCTGGCCATAGAAACCAAATATCATTCAGGACTACAGAATTCACTCTACTAATAAGATGCTCTGCAAGTTTTATTGATAAATATATTACATAAATGTGAACATTAGAATGACATATCCTATAAAATTTTTAAGAAAACAGAGCTAGTATTGGCTGAAATTTTTCTATAAGTCCAAATTTTCCCTTTATGTAGTCATGAACAGATTTTTTCATTGTTATTTTTCTAGCTGGTTAATTTTTTTTATTTTATTTTAGTATCAGGGCTGTAATTTTGATTGACTCATTAGAGGTTAAAGACAGAAACAACTCAAGACCTGAGAACTAAGCATATTCAGTTTGCTAAGTTAACAGAAAGATATAGATAGATAGATAGATAGATAGATAGATAGATAGATAGATAGATAGATAGATAGATCTTTTTAATAAACATATATATATATTCATTCTTCTAATACAGGCTCCATTGTTCTATAAACATATTAACAAGTTATAGGAAGCCATCCATGAGACAGAGAAAGATGTTTATTATTGGTCTGGGTCTCAGTTATTATGATCTGTAATTGTCAGAGGGTTTTGTCTACCAGACAATTGATTGCCTCCCAAAATAGTAACAGCAATAACCCTAAATGAAGCAAAATGGTCAAAATTTGCATGAAAGCAATATCTGACCAGAATACGATGTTCTTTAGAGTTTAAGGATATTCTCTAACTGAAGTTACTCCTTTTCTAAGACAAAAAAGATGTTCTTACCCAAACCATATATTCTACAGAAAATATTTCGTCTTCTCTATCCTGCTGATTGTCATGTGGAAAATGGCCTTTTCTGTTTTTATCTCCCCACTATGTATGTATGTATGTATGTATGTATGTATGTATGTATGTATGTATGAATGTATGTATGTAATATTGGGAGGTATGCATAATTGCCAGGGAATAAATATAAAAACTGGAGGAGAGCACACAGGAGTCAATTTTCTCCTATTTTGTCGATTCCAATTAAAATAATGCCGTCAGACTTCATATAAATGCCCTTACCCACTAAGCCATCTCAACACCCCCTCCTTTCCTTAACATGAAAAAGGCTACAGGTATAAAGCTATAACTTTCTAGAACACATTAATGTATCTCTGGGAAAATGTTAAGGTTGTACTAGCTGGATGTAAGTTTCAGAATTTTATGGGGTAAGCACCAGAGTTCTCCCCAAAGACTGCTCTCATTTCCTCTGTCCCTAAGAAAGATTGGAAGCAACCATGCACATGAGTAGTGATGCTGATAAGGCAATCTCTTGGTTCCATCTTACCGCCTTCCACTCTAGTGTTCAGTATGATGACAGAGTGCTGTAGAATAGAGCATTGTGGCAGCCCAGTGATTCAGGGAAAGGATTGTGCTTTAGAAAGTCTTGGAAAGGGGAATGCACCTGAATGGGCTTTGGCTCTCAGCACTCTTGGATATTAAATATAGTCTTAGATCTTTGCAAATTGACAAGAAGCAGACACACACGAAGATGCACACCCTGGCCCTCAGTGGAGGCTTTGCACATTAGAGTCATTTTTGTTAAGAAGGTACCGCTGAATCAAAGGACATTTTATAGTTAAATATGTAAATTGGGTTTGAATCTCAAAGGTATATGGAAGGGAAATTTCTAGCTATTTGAAGTTACATCTAATTGCTGTTAACTTCCCAGGCTAACCACTTCTCCTCCCTGGTTTCATGAATGCTCACGATTGGGAACATGTCTTCTCTGCTAATCATGGAAAATGTAATGAAGGGGAAATCCCAAAAGTTCTTTAGGAAAAAAATGAAAATTGAACAAAAAGCCAATTTATTCTTAGATGATCCTTTGAATGAAATGATCACAATGGATGGTGTGCCATCCTCAAAGCACATGCTAAACATTTCAGTGTCCCTCTGCACACCCCACAAGCATGGATCCTATTTCCTTCTGAGCTGGGAAACAAAAGGTATGGCTGGAGGATCATGAAATTATCCTGATGTGGCAATGACACCAACTCTAAATCACAAAGGACGCGTTACACAATAATCAAGACACACACTTGGTGTTTCTGCTAAACCATGAGCTAGTGGGAATGCATGAGAACGGTGAACTATGAAAATCACTGGAGCTGAAAACTAGCTTCTGAAAGTATATATATTCACAGGTGATGGCTAAATTCAGGCACATGTAAATAGGAAGATGCGACCCTCCTGCTTGTAAATTGGGTAGTCATTTCATAACCCGGTATCATCTCCGATATCATTTCAGATCTAGTTTCTAACAAAGGTAGCAAGCTCTGATGTAGCAAGCATGGTCTCATGGGCCTTAAACATGATCGCTTTGAATATTTGTAACAGAAAGGTATAGGTTAGCATCCTAAATTACAGATGGGGGACCATATGGAGCACTAGCCTGAGGCTATCCTCAGGAGAAAGGAGAGATCACATCACTTTCAAATTGAACTTTCAGTTAAAGTTCAAATACCAATCCTTACGATGAGATTCCGACATCATTTTAAAGATGAACTTGCTGGTTTTCTTTAAGGTTTTCTCAAAGAGGTCACTCCCAAGGTTTCAGCCTTTTTTTCAAGTCACTAAAACTACTCATGCCCTGGCTTGCTACAGGAGGCTTTAAAAGGCTTCCCTGTGAAATTGTCAACCATGGCATGTGGGTTGTTTTTTCTTTCCTTTCAGAATTCCTTTGCCAGTATCCCTTTCCTGCTTTCTTCTGCTTCGCAGAAAAGAAGGTTGTGGCCAGGAAGATGGCAGAATTACCCATTCACCCTAAGCAGAGCACCAGCAGACCAGAGAAACAGTTAAAATCCAAGTCCAGCTTATTGAACCAATTGACTTAGAACTTCTCATCACAGATGCATTAATCAAGGGTTGTTTATAGATAGGTTCGAGGTCAGTTTCAGGAATATTATGAGAATGCAGATACACTACCAAAGGTTGCCCCTCCCTGTACCCCCATGAAGCACAGACCTCTCAGAACAGATAATACCATGGAATGGTCTCTGGATGATTTATAGGTAGCTCACTTGGGAAGACAGTTTTCTTCCTAGCAACCATTTACTGCCTATATAATCTTAGGGCAAGAGAGGGGACCTTATAAGGTACTTATGTCTCAGGAGTTTATCTCCTGTCTTCCTTGAGTAATGTTAGCAACTGCTCTGATTCAATATGGCAATGGTTATGACCAAACCAGTGGGAGCAAATACTCTCCTGCCACCAAGGTGAAGTTCTGAGCTGTTGGTTTCCTGACATCTTCAGCCCCAGCTTGCTAACCTTAATTCTAAGTCCCTCTGATGCACAGCCAGCCTCAGCCTTTGAACAAACCCTTTTCCTTCTGCTCGAGATCAACCTTATGTCTCCTTTAACTTCAAAAGATATGTGCATACTCCTATTCTACCCCACAGTTTATACTTAAGTTTGAACCTCTTAAAGTGAGTAGGGTACATACAGTTCACCCCTCCCCACCATATTGTTTTTTACTTGTCAAAAATGAACGGTCCCAGTTTGCATGACTCCCAGTCGATATCGTGTAGTCTATAGTGGCGGAGCTAGGAATGAAAGTTCACCTCTCATACTCCTTAGCCCAGAACTTCCTTCCTCTATTCAGTCCTATTTGTCAATAAAGGACCATGGGTGACGGCTTTTAAGATTTCTTCAAAGATCATCACAGTACATTCCACTTTACTTCTGTCTCAGAGAATGGGGCTTGCTTTATACTCCAAACAGCTGCCAACCCTGGGTGTTGGGTCCTTGCTTATGATAAGTGACGTATCTTTAATTATCACATCGCCCAGACATAGTAATCTGTCCTTCCAGGTATGAAGGCCCATTAATAACTCCCTAGGGAAAGCAGGCCGTGTCCCAGATGCAGTCCTGTCATGTGATCTGCTCTCCGATAGAGCTCCCATAATCAGGGCTAACATGCCCTCTAATGTGTCAGAAAGCTCATTGTTTCTCAGCCTCCTGCAATATACTCCCTGCGAGCACAGCCCTTATCATTTAATAACACTGCCTGATACTGAAAACAGCAGGAAATGGAAACATGCAGAGAGGGCGGGGAAAGCTAGTTGGTACAGAAGCTGGGGTTGTCAGACAAACTTCCACACAGCAAGGTGTTAGGCTAATGAACAATACCCTTTAACCCCATTGCCTCCACTAGCCCCTGACTGGTGAAAAATGGTGGGCTGAAAGCCCTGTTTACAGAGAAATGCTCGACAGGGACAGGAAGAAATAGAAAAGGATGGAGTCTGTGCTCCTATGCAGGAATGTGGGGTTTCGAGTCATTGCTTCCAAACTGAAAGAAATACAGCTAGATAGAGAATACTCTGTTGGGAGTATGTTCTGTAATTCAGGACTAATTTGGACTTAAACAAGAGTTTCAGTGCACGTGTGTATAAAACAAGTGGGAAAATTCTCCTGTGTTTATCTCTTAGGGTTTTGATTGCCGTGAAGAGACACCATGACCACAGCAACTCTTATAAAGGAAAACATTTAATTGGAGTTAGCTTACAGCACAAAGGTTAAGTTCACTGCCATCACAGAAGAAAGTATTACGGAATGCATGGAGACGTAGTATTGGAGGAGAAGCTGAGAGCTATATGCCTGGGTCAGTAGCCAATAGGAAGAGAGACTGTCTTGAGCATCTGAAACCTCAAAGCCCACCTCAGTGACCCACTTCCTCCAACAAGGCCATACTTCCCAATAGTTCTATTCCCTATGATCCTACGAAGGGCCATTTTCATTCAAAGTACATAGTGTGTAAAGCATAAAGTGCAATAGCTCAAAGGAGTGTGCCTTAGCATTTAAACAGAATTATATTAAAATGATGAAAATAGTAATAATATTCAAAAGTCCTTAGCATGTGCCAGGTAGTATGCCCAGGGATTTATAAGTGTCATCTCATGCTCATAGCAACTTATGAGGAACTTATTTTTTAAAGACATGGCCACACTATGCTAACAGGCTCAGGATGGCCTGGAAATAACTCTGCAGCCCAGACTATTCCAAACTCATACAGTCCTCTTGCCTCAAACTCAAGTAGAGTATGCGTCACCATACATGGTTTCATATTGAACTGTATTATCCCTATTTGCAAATAACAAGTCAATAAACTAAGGCACGGAGAAATTAAATAATTGACCTTAAGCCACAGAGTTATTAAGTGACACTATAAAGTTACAGAGTCAAGATCTGAACTCAGAGAGTATACCTCTGGGGTTAGTATGATCGCTAAAGAAGTCTGCTGTTAGAGTAGAAGGTTTGGGATGAAGAGGGAGATTTAGGGAAGAGAGATGGATGGAAACAGCGGGAGACTCCTGGAGAAAGGAGAGAAGAATGCATGAAGAGAAAATCTAGAGTTGGGGGTTGGGAAAAGAGACTGCAGAGTTAATCAAGGATCATAGAAGGAAAAAGAGCACTTGGGCAACAGTTATTTACCTGTTCTTAATCAAGTGTCAACTAATTCATTCTCTCCTACTTCAGTCCAGACTGAGCTCCCTTTCCTTAGGGCCCAGATGAAACAGAACATCTCATTTTGTTTTATAGCCTCATGTGAATGAGGAGGCTATTGTTACCCCAGATCTCTCAGGATCCAACCCCCAACCTAAGTAAATAATCCTCTGACTTCTATATCTTGATATTTAGATATGGTTGGTTATAGGACTGTCACTCCCTGTACACACACACACACACACACACACACACACACACACAAACACACAAACACACCATATGTGTATCCAAATCTATTTGATATGATGGCATACTTCATGTATGCAACCTATTCTCTTTTCCAATGTATGCCTTTTTATCGTGCTTATCAATAGCCCAGGCTCTCCAGCATGTTATTTGTGTGTGTGACCACTGGGCTATATCCTCGATTCTTCCTGTCTCCTTGAAGTCATCACTAGATGCTCATATTCACTATTACTGCAATTGAAACAATTTTCATGTTGTACTAATGACAAGAAACAAGATCTGTACATGTCTAAGATAAATACAACTCTGTGTGTGCGCATGCGTGGGTGTATGTGAGAATACAGGTATACGTTTTCTTTAGCGAGTATGCAGAACTGAAAGGACAGCCTCAGTCCTCCCTCCAACAATCCTCTCTCTCTCTCTCTCTCTCTCTCTCTCTCTCTCTCTCTCTCTCTCTCTCTCTCTCTCCAGCTGACGTCAGGCTGACTGTCCTGTGAGTACCTGGGGATTCTCTTTTTTTCACTTCCCATAGCTCCATAGGAATTCTGCCATTGCAGATTCTCAAGTTACACTCCTGGATTTTTGGATGAGTTCTAAGGAATTCAAACTCAGGCTGGCTTGCTCAGTCAGGGCTTTTACACACTGAACCTTCTCCCTAGCTCTGTCTAATGAATGCAACTTTCTTTTCCAGAAATTCCCCATTCATGGATAATTGGGTCCGTACATAATACCATAGCTTTCAAGAGTCAAGTACATTCTCTAGGGGTTCTTTCCAGGATTTAACTACTGATGCTGGCCTTCGTACCTGGAATGACTGAAAATGGAAGCCCATAGTCACCACAGTGTTTACATAGTACAGCAATTGATTCTCCACAGTGGGCATTCCCAAGGATGTCCAGGTTCACTGAGGCTTAGTGGAAAGTATCAAAACTTTGATTCAACTATTTTATGTTTTAAACCAAAGGTGTTTCCTTTTTATTTTGTCATATAAGCAATCTGTCTATAATACATACATATGTACACATATATTCAAGTTACATATATATACATATATACTTATTTTTTCTGTTATATTAGAACAATAAAAAAGGTTTAGTGAAGATGGTATTGGAGAATGAACTTATAAATAGTCACTGTGTAAATTGGAAAAAAATGCTACCAATTTCAAAACATTCAGAAACATAAGCCTAGTGCTTTTGGGGTACATAATACAGTGTGTTATGATATTCAGTCCTTTTTCAGTGGGTACACCAGACAAAGCACATTAACAATAATAAAAGTTTTAAGGGATTATATAATGTGCGAGTCTACTTTATAAAATATATTTGAAGCCTGGATCTTTAAAGACAATCTTATCTTAAAGGACAGATTCAAACAGCTAATGGTAGGAAAAATTCCTACTCAGGAAGATAATTTCTACTATAAGCATCCAGAGTTATTCTATCGGTAGGCTGAAATCCATGGGCTCACTTTAACAGTACTCCATTAGCTTTCTATATCATTTGGTCTATTTTTTTTTCCTGAGTCACAAAAACGGATTAAGCCCAAATTGGAGGTAATCCTTTCCCTTGATTCTTCCTTCTAAAATCAGATACCCACAGCAATACCTGGGATATGATTTGCTGTCCTGACCTCCCGAGTTTAGGAAGGATATTGAAATATCAGAGATGCTACAAAGATAATCACACAAGAAAGGAGCCCTACAAAGGCGAGAAGATAAAACAGATGAGGCGAGGGGGTGAGAGCTAAATTTATAAAGTCTGGCAATGCAAAGACTGCAGGGGACTTGATCACAGCCTATAAATACCTTCAAGGTAACAATATAATTGAAGAGAAGGAATTATTCATAGCCTCAGAAGTTGATAAGACTTGAAGCAATGGCCTGAAGCAATGAAAAAGGTTGTTCAGGTAAAATTGCCAGGAGGTAGGGGAAAAGGAACTCTACTATCTGAGGGACAGAGCAGGCAAAGCAATCCCCAGAGGATACACCTGAAGCATCTTAATAGAGACAGTGCAAAGCTCTTGAGGATGAAACAGGGATTAACAAGTGTGCTCTTCTGTGCTCTTGTCAGAGTTCAGAGCTCTCAAAGGCATACCTGAAAGATGGCCCCCTTCAGAGAAGCACAAAGCAATCAGAGGTTTGCGTGAGGACTCCTCATTAGAGCATCATCAGGACAATAATGACACTTCAATACCACAACGTTATGAATTAAAATATAGAAAAATATCCTTTCCTACATTCTGTATTCAGTATTATATTGGGGAAATGATACCCAAATTTGTAAATGTGCATCACTGTGCATACATATGCTAGATTCGAATGTGTGGGCCCAACATGGTGTCTCCTTAGGGGACTGTAGTGTAAAAGTTAACATCCAAGATCATCAAAACTAAGGGTTAAAGGCCTCGATAAGTACATGCCAATGCCTAGTGTACTTATAGGCAAAGAGACATGCGCGTGAAAATCATCTCTTGTTAAATTAGCTGTGCTATTCAGGGGTTGGGGATTTAGCTCAGTGGTAGAGCGCTTACCTAGCTGTGCTATTCAAAATGTTTTAGAGCATGGTTAACATATAGTGTGTGGATGTAGGCCCCAAAACTCCTAGCACAAATTCTGCATGAAAAGGATCCTAGAATCAAATGTTGAAGGGTCTCCCAGGCAAGGAGTCAGAGGCAGGACCTTCTAGCAGGACCTGGCTGTGATTGGAATGACTTAACAGTATCTTTTTCCCCAAATGCCAGTGGTCCCACACCTTCGATTGACTTCAGTTGCATAGAAACATTGGCAAGGTATAAACAAACAGTCTTAATCTTTAAGAAAGTTTGAAAATGTTAATGTGTGTATATAATATCCAGATTTACAAATAAACGTGTATGTCCTATGAGGCCAATGGAACACCAGCTAGACAATATTCCTAAAGCCTGTGCACTGACCGATGGAAGACAAGAGACACTGTGAGCAAGGGCTGTGGCAACATTAGGGGGAAGCAAGCCCCTGTACACAGCATCACCAGGAACTTGGGAGAGAGAAAGAAGGAAAGTGTTCTTGCCCTTTTACCTATAGCTTCTAAGAAGAAAGGATTACAGTGCCTTTGTTCTATTTTGTTATCTCATATTACCTTATTTTCTTGTGTGGTTTAAGACAAGCTCACACTACAGACAACACAGTTGCCCCATTAGAAATAAATAAGGGAGTCCTCTACCCCTGGAGGGATTCAAGATACTATGTGAAAATCGCTGATTATTTTTGGGTTTTGTTTGTTTAATTTTTAAATATATATATATATATATGTACATATAATGTACAATATATATATTATGCAGAAACACATACATACACAAACACACACAAACACACACACAAACACACACACACACACACACACACACACACACACACACACACACACACACAAGTACAGGTGCTAGAGTGGCCAGAGTTGGACAATCCCTCTGGAACTGGAGTTAGCATTGGTTATAAGCACCCTCAACCACTGAGCCATCTCTCCAGCTGAAGGTGTTTAAATTCAAGAAATTCTTCATTCAGATTTCTAAGATGGCCCCTGATAAGTATCAAAGTTTGAGTTCATTATCCAGTGTTGTTCAGTATAGACTTGAGACACATAGAAACATCATACACCCTACTATGTGAAACAGACTGTGATCCCGTGGTTTTGACTTCCAAACCGTAAAGACGTCACTATCCACAGTGTCTTTTACCAGTTTCCATCACACACAACCACATGCACAGCCTTTGGAGTGACTGCTCAGTATTTAGGAAATTAATTGTTTTCTTGAAGAGAAGGAGCTAGACCTTAGTGCGCATGCCTGAGAAGGGTAGCCTACCTCTTAAGTTAGAGTTGAGGTTGATGTCAGAAGAAATCTTTGTTAATATATTCTTTGTAGAATACCTTCAAAAGAGAAGTGATCTGTAGAAACACTGAACCATTACTATCCTACCTTCTAGGACCTCTACCATCCATCATTCTTTTGTTTTCCTTATCAAAAATAGATAATCATGGCTACAGGGACAGTTAATTAAGTTTCTAGTTCCAGAAATAGACTCTTGGGATTTGGTAAATACTGAGAAGTAGAGGAGGCACCTTGAGCACCACTGGGAAATACTCTTCCTTGAAATCTTGCAGAGTTAAATAGAGGAGGAAGATGCCGAGAAAGGAAAGAAAACATTTTCTTCAGAGCTGACTTACTGTGTCTGTGTTCAGTCCAATGTTTGTGCATGTTTAATGCACACACACAGCTTGATGGAAAAAAAAAAAACTCATACTTTTTCCTTTGCAGTGTTTGGGTGTGAGTCAAAAGGAAACATGTGTTTCCATTCTGTTTCTTGCAGCTAGCTCAGTCGAGCAAAGGGAAACAAACCTAATTCCTTCCTCCTTAATACTGAAAATGTACGTTGACAGGCAGGGAGGGACAGTTACTAGATCAGTAGTGTGGTATCCCTTCTGCCAGGCCAAGAAAATAGGAGGGAAATGATAACTGTCTGTTCCTTGATTGGTCAGGGCTTCATTTGATTTGGTTTGGGATTTGATCTTTTCTTCTGTCAATGTTGCTTGCACGCCTCAAGCCTGTGGTTTGTTTTTGTTTTGTTTTGCTTGAAGTTGCACTTCGCGTGCTAGGCAAGCATTCTGCAGTCGAGCTACATGCACAGCCCCCTCTGGCAGTTTTCTATCTGTGAAATACAGATGAATAATCAGACGAAAATCCGTACAACGGCAAAGTAGAATCATGGGGATGGCCACGTGATTTTACAGAACACAGAGGTGGATTTAAAGCCGCATTGCTATTCCTTTTCGTTACACTTTGGCAATGAAAACAAACTAGTGTGGTCCTTGTGGGTTAGTGACGGAGCCAGCCAGTGATGGAGCCAGCTTGTGACTTCTGTTTTGAGGCTTTTGTTTGTCTTCACTCTAAGTCCAGAAAATGCTTACTTAGCTGGCAGTTTGAGAATTAGAAAATATAAATGTTGAAACGGAAGATGAGTGGAGGGTCTCTCAAACTCTTAACTGGTTAACTAATGAAGCATGTGTAATATCACATTGTCACAAAGTACAAACACAATGTCAAACTCTGGCTCTGGCTATGTCTTTAAGACTCCCCCACTAGAATCTACACTCCTTAAGGATGGGGAAATCAGTCCATTTTTCTTGCTCCTTTCTGAATCCCAAGCCCTTAGAGCAATGCCTACCATAGCAAGAGCTCATTGAAGCACTGTCATTTGGTTTCAGTAAAATAAGTGAGTGATGTCTGGTGTATGATCAATTTTAATTTGTTGATACTGTCCTTCCAACTTGTCTGTGACTGAACCTAAATTGACCTGTTCTGTTCCTTGATATAGACTCCTCTATCTGTCTTAAACCCAGATTCCATGGGTCTTTTAAATAGTTTTTCCAAGGAAATGCATGCTTCTTGGATCATTCTCTGTGGAGTCATGGCGTTTTAGAAAAGGACATCATTTATACGTCACATCAAAATTCATATTCATTTTCATTTTTCACCGGTCAGTACTGAATTTCAACTTTGATGTCTACCTCAGCAAAAAACCCTACTGATCTAAGAAGCAAACATGAAAGTCTATTAACCTTAGGAATTAGGCTTCCAGTCAGGAGCAAATTAAACAGAATTTGCTCCCACTTCAATAAATGTGATTTGCCCTACAAAGGCCTACCTTTCAAGCTTGGCCTACCATCTGCTCCTAGATATTAGAAGCTAACAGAGCAGAGAGCAACAGGCCATGACTGCCAGGAAGATACCAGTATCTGGCTTAAATATGGAAATATAGAAAATTAAATACTAACTACAGAGAGACTAAATGCGTTTCTGCATTACTTGAGATCATTTAGGATCTTCCAGCAATTATATCTGAAGACTTCTATTATGACATTTATCATCCACTGGGATATGAAATTGCAGTTGGACAACAGTTTCTGTGCAGATGTATGAAGTTTGAAAGGATTTATTTTGTAATTTGGCCACTGAGGTTATGTCTAAAGCCCTTCAACTACCATGTTATATTTAGAAACTCAAATTTGGTTTCCTTTGTCACATAGGAGTATTAAAGTAATATGAGGAATAAGTATCATTTAAAAAAAAGAAATGCTGGGAAGTAAACAGGTGTCAGATAAAATAAAATTGTTGCTTTCCGAATATAAAGATTGTATCAAGCCTGGAGAGGTGGAGCAGCGGGTAAAGGTACTTGGAGTAAGAGCCTAGGGACCCGAGTTTGATTCCTGGAACACATGGAAACATGGGGTGAGGAATTAAATCCACAGATTTGTTCTTTGATATTTTAATACATGCCCATCCCATAATACAGACACATAGACAGACAGACACACATTTTTTCCACATTGTTTTAATAAATGACTTAGTTGTAGCTCCACACTCTGCACTCATCCAAAATACAGTTCTACATTTCTTTAGCTTGGGGTAGTACTGGGACTCAAACCAATGCAAGCTAGGAAAATACTTTACTTTTCAGCTCTACCCTGACTTCCTTGTTCAATATTTTTGTTGGAATGTACTTAAATAGATACCGTACATCCTGCTAAATGTACTATGTCTTACCTATATTACATATAAGCTTTCTTAAATTGAAGACTAGTTGTAGAAAAAAAAACACAGAGTAATTCTATATATATCATTAAGGTCAAAAAACTGGCAATCTTCTTGATCCTACCAAGGCTGGACTCCCAGTGTAGGGGAATGTCGGGGGTGGGAGGGAGCGCAGGAAGGGGTTGGGGAGGGGAACACCCTTACAGCAGAAGGGGAAGAGGATGGAATATGGGGCTTATGTCCAGGAAACTGGGAAAGGGAACAACATTTGCAATGTAAATAAAAATATTCCAAAAAAAATGGCAATCTTTACCATTTTTTTTTCTTATTTTTAGCATCTTCAACAGGTTGGTCACCTACTCCTTGGAACTTTGATACATTGATGTAGAACATGGAGCTAGTCCTGTTGACTTAATCATGCTGCAGAGATTAAGTGAGCTGATCCAAAGGAGACAACTAGCACATTTCCTACTCAATAAGTAAAGTACCAAATCCAGACACAATTACAAAACTATGCAGGCCATCAGACGACAGGAGCTCATAGCCTAGAATGACCAATGAGTCAAGCTCTTTGCAAAATAGTTTACTCATGCATGTATAGTAGTTTATATTTAACAAAGAGGTAGATAATTCTATCACCATCAGGGGAATCTGTAGCTATCCAAGCTAAGATAATGACAAGGGTAATTAAATTCTCTGCCTCATTGCACACCATTTTGGACATTAGGGGATTTGTTCCTTCGGGGATGACAATAAATTCAAACTGTCCTCCCAAAACTGAGGCTCCAAAGGATGAAGTGCAAAGTCGGAGAGAGCATCTAACAAGGATATCATCCAAGGGGCATGGGGTGAGCAATTGGACCACTTACACATTTGCTTGTATCGGACCTGCCACCTGCCTCTTTGCCAACTCCTGTGAAAGGGAAATATCCTTCACAGGTTCACATGTGTGAACAACTTGTCCCCAGCTGATGGTGCTAATTGGAAAGTTGTGGAATTTTATGGAGGTGGAACCTTGCCGGAGGAAGGAAGTCACTGGGAGCAGGCTTTCCGTCTTTATGGACTGGCCCTACTTCCTATCCACTCTCTCCATTCTAGTGCAGATGCAATGTAACTCCTCAGCCTCCTGTTCCTGCTTGCTATGATGCCCCTGCCTGCCGCCATGTCTTTCCTGCCCTGTATCCCCTGATACTGAAAAATTAAACCCTTTCTCTAAGTTGTTCCTGTTGGGATACTTTACCAGTATTGAGCAAGTAACTACAACACTGAATTTCTTTTCTTTTCTTTCTTTCTTTCTTCTTTTTCTTTAGAAAACAGACTAATTGTAATACATCAAAGGATTTAATTGGAGAAAGCCATCACTTTATAAAACAAATATACACTAATAAAAAGCACATAGTTTGATCACATTAACATATCTTTGTTATTTTTTCCAGGTGCCTGTCCGCAATTATAGTAATTACAAAAATGAGGATCTCTCTCTCTCTCTCTCTCTCTCTCTCTCTCTCTCTCTCTCTTTCTCTCTCTCTCTCTCTCTCTGTTCTTTCTAAGGGAAGTAGGTATACCAGTATTATCATAAAAAACAAGTAAATAGTCCAGTGAGATATTTCAATGGGTAAAGATGCTTGCTGCCACGTCAGAGGATGGTCATGCACCATTCCCCATGTCCAAGTAACTCAATGAAAGTTTTAAAAATATTTTTAAAAAGAAAAGCAATTATGCTCATTTTGTAAGTAGAAACATAGGTATATTCTCTCGTTTATCATTTACACAATCCTATGAGGTTGTGAAGATAATATCTATATTCCCACTATGTATGGAGGGCAATTGCAACATGATAGTGGTAATAAAAAGAGGTGCTGTGTCCTCTGGATCTCCTGTAGTAGCTTCCATGGGAAACAACAAAGGAAGAAATAAAAATAATCACGATAGGGCAGAAATGAGCAAGTTTATATGTTAATAACTATTAATCAGGGCAAAAAGATATCACATATTACGGAGACATGAGTACAGGTTATAGAACGCCTGCTCGGCCTCTACCTATGTTTGAAAACCTCTCCCAATTTCACTGAATTCTGTAATACTTTCCTATCTGGGTTATAGTCTGCCTCTAGCATTTTCTTCTCAGCTCCCCTCCCCTTTTCTCCTTTCATTTATAAATTTACTTATGAATTTCCCAGGTTTCTGCTCAGTTACTTCTCTGGAGATCTTAGCAACTCTCAAAGCTTCAGCTGTCATTGAGGGCTGAGCTATTCCAGGTTCTAACATCATCTCTGATATTTCACATGAATTCCCTACACATTTTCAATTTGATACTTCAAATAGTTGACTTTTGGTTCTCTTGTATATTATGTCACCTGAGTTAAACACTTATTTTATCATAAAATTTTTATGGATGCCATGGTTGGCTATTTTTTGATGACACACTTTTCCACATTCTGTATATTTTTCATTTTTCTTCCTTGCTGTAGAGTGACTGAAATGTCCTGTGCTTTAATATTCATTTTCTTCCTCTTACCAGTAACATCTAGTAAGTCTCAAAAGATATTTTTCTTGGACCTCTGAAGCAATGCTGTTTATTTCCTCTGAGCCTATTAAAACACTATTTTCCTCTAGCAAGTCCAAGCTGTCCTCTCAAAATTAAGAATTATACATTCTATATTTAACTATATGTATACATGTTATATTAAAGAAAGCAAGAGTAGCAAGTCTGAGTGGATTAAGGATCTCCACATCAAACCAGATACACTCAAACTAATAGAAGAAAAAGTGGGGAAGAGCCTCAAACACATGGGCACTGGGGAAAATTTCTGAACAGAACACCAAATGGCTTATGCTCTAAGATGAGGAATCCACAAATGGGATCTCATAAAACTGCTAAGCTTCTGAAAGGCAAAGGACTTTATCATTAGGACAAAACAGCAACCAACAGATTTGGAAAAAATCTTTACCAATCCTATATCTGATAAAGGGCTAATATCCAAAATATACAAAGAACTCAAGAAGTTAGACTCCAGAGAATCAAATAACCCTATTTTAAAAATGGGGTACAGAGCTAAAAACAAATTCTCAGCTGAGGAATATTGAATGGCTGAGAATTACCTAAAGAAATGTTCAACATCCTTAAGTGTCAGGGAAATGCAAATCAAAACAACCTTGAGATTCCACCTCACACCAGTCAGAATGGCTAAGATCAAAAACTAAGGTGACAACAGATTTTGGCAAGGATGTGGAAAACGAGGAACACTCCTCCATTGGTGGTGGGATTGCAAGCTGGTATAACCATTGTGGAAATCAGTCTGGAGGTTCCTCAGAAAATTGGATGTAGTTCTACCTGAGGACCCAGCCATACCACTCCTGGGCATAGACCCAAAAGATGCTCTACCATATAACAAGGACACATGCTCCACTATGATCATAGCAACCTTATTTGTAATAGGCAGAAGCTGGAAAATATCTAGATGTCCTTCAATAAAGGAATGGATACAGAAAATGTGGTACATTTACACAATGGAGTACTACTCAGCTATCAAAAACAATGACTTCATGAAATTCATAGGCAAATGGATGGAACTAGAAAATATCGTTCTGAGTGAGGTAACCAAGTCACAACACACCCCCAAAAAAACAAAAACAAAAAACCCACATGGTATACACTCACTGATAAGTGGATATTAGCCCAAAAGTTCCAATTCCCCAAGATATAATCCACAGACCACATGAAGCTCAAGAAGAAGGGTGACCAGAGTGCTGATGCTTCCATACTTCTTAAAAGGGAAAACAAAAGTATTCACAGGAGGAGATATGGAGACAAAGTTTGGAGCAGAGAATGAAGGAATGGCCATTCAGAGCCTGCCCCACCTGGGGATCCAGCCTATATACATACAGTTACCAAACCCAGACAATATTGTTGATACCAAGAAGTTAATGCTGACAGGAGACTGATATAGCTGTTTCCTGAGAGGCTCTGCCAGAGCATAACAAATATAAAGGTGAATGCTCGCAGCCAACCATTGAACTGAGAATAGGGTCCCCATATTCTCAACATCTAAACATATATACATATATATATATATATATATATATATATATATATATATAGAGAGAGAGAGAGAGAGAGAGAGAGAGGAGAGAGAGTATGTAATTGCTGTAATGAAACCAATTTGGTAATTCTAACTTTAAATTTTTAATTAAAACACAAACTGGGTATGTCACCTTCTATGCAAAATTCAATGTCTTCCCTTTGGGGGAGCAATCTACCATCAATACATTATTGAAATCCTTCCAGCTAGACCTATGAGTTTCCTGGAAAGGAAACAAAACATGCCTCCCCTTGTCTACTGTGGATGAAGTCCTTGCTAAGCATTCTGATATAGGTTCGTATAAATCGTCACAATGGCCTACAGGCAGCATTACAATTAGGACCTGCATTTTAGTGAGCAGTCGAGTGATTCACCCGAGACTGTGGAGCTAGTTACAAGCCCAGCTAAAAGTGCATAAGATCCTATGTGCCTCTCCAACACCAGCTTCTTTCTCCTCACCCCTACTGCCTGCCTTCTCTCATATAACTCACTATATTCAAACAGTCCTCCTCAATAATTTGAAAATGCATCGTACACTACATTATAATGGATTTATATTCAAGCTAGCATCTTCATGTAGAGTATTTGTCCAGGTTCCACAATGTGAAATCGGCCCCACCTACGTACATTTACAAAACCTTTACCCCGGCACTATTCTCCTTTTACTTGGCATATAGCTAATTGTGTGTTAAAACTGAATCATAGGAATAACTGCAATTCTGGAGGTTAAATTTCATGACTCCAACAATTGCAAATAAATTGCCATTTAATAACTACGCGGTGAATTAAAATGATCATAATGATGTTTCTACTCGGAATCTTGCATTGGTAATATAATCATAATTAAGCATCAGGATGGGGTTTGAAAGCCCAGTCCGCTGTTTATTGGCAGTAGTATTCGGGCAAAATTGTCTGGCTTCATTAAACCAGAGTCACCTCATTCGTAACATGAAGATATTAATAGTGAGTGCCCCGATTAGAGAAGCTAAACAAAATTCTTACTAACATCCTGTACACAAGATCCTATATTTTATTCATCAATATTAGTGGTCACAAGAACGATGAGAGTAACATAGTGTCTTTGAAAAGTGCCTTCTCAACTAAATGTCTGCGATAGCCATCTATCCATTAAACTAGCTGCCATGCTACAGAAAACAAGGCGAGAAATGTAAACTGAATCGCAGAGGTTATCAGGAGAGTCAAATATGGACTATAAAACATAATTGGCAATCATCCGCTGTCATCCTGAGTCTGAAATGACCATGGGATGAAGGTTGGCTCAGATGGATCAACAACAGGACTTATCCAAATGTCTTCAAGTGATTCTAGGTTCCAAAGGTGTCTTCTCAGACTGGGAAAGTCAGGTCTGGCTGCCAGTAGTATCTTTGAGGCGAATTCAGCTCTACAGTTCCGTCAGCCATCTATCAGTGAAACACTAACAAGCTAAAACCAATGGCAATGGCAGCATCAGGACCAGAGAATATGATGCTATGGGGTGGGAGGCTAATGAAGTTCCCCATCAATGCGCTCCATTTCCATGCCTTCTGAATGCAGCCAGCGATCTAAAATCCATCATCTGTAGCTTCGGGGTGGCAATGAGTTATTGCTTTCGCAGTTGCACTGAACAATACCCCAGGAGTAATGACTAGTAAGTGTAAGCGGTGGGACAATGAGATAATTCATCTCCCTGGCGTGTCCAGCAGTGTTCAGTCAGGCTTGCCATTACGGCGCACCAGCACCAGCATTCACTTGATGGCATCTGGAGTTAAGCCAGCATGTTGCATTTTAGTTTTCTATGTCAAGAAAGCCTCCACTAGTCAGACCTGTTTGACTCTCTATGTTGATGACCGCAATCACGAAGGATATATGTCATTCAGACTCTCCATTTTGTGGTAAAGATTCACTCTGAATCACAAACGTAGACTATGTTCATTTATGTAAGTGGCTTTTGATGACATAATGTTTCGGGTTTTGTCTTTGCACAGGCAGCCCCAGCAGCCTTGCAGAAATACTTTAAAAGAAACTTTACGTTTGTGTTACTGGCTTTAAGTCAGTAACAGCCTGACTGCTGGGAATTACATGCTACTTAGGTTGAGATCTCAGAGACACGATTTAAATGGGACCATTGTTTAGGAGAATAAGGCAAAAATCATGCATGTCAATAGAAAATCCGTTTTTGACTGAAAGCTCAATCTAAGACAAGAGTTGGGCAAGAAAACTAAGTGCAAGTGCTAAGACTTATTAAGTGTGTGTGTGTGTGTGTGTGTGTGTGTGTGTGTGTCTGAAGTATGTGTAGTATTTTTTCACAAGAATGCAGGTATGTATGCATGCTGAGAGCAGAAGCCAGATGAGGACATGTGTGTCTCGCCTTCACTCTTTACATTATTCCCATGAGATAGTCTCTCACTGACTTTGAACTAGGCTGGTAGCCATCATCCAGAAAGCCCCAGCCATTTTGATGCATCTATTCCTCACATATCTGGGTTTAGAGGTGCTCACCTGAGCAAACTCAACTTTTACAGAGTATCCTATGTTCTGAACTCATGTCCGCATAGATGCACAGTTGAACAGGTATCTGTCGAGCTGTGCCTGTGTTCTTGCATTCTTAGGAGTTCACATTAAGTCAGGATTGTTCATAGACTTCCCAACACACAGCACCTTGCCTGGCACAAAGTACGTGCTCAATGTATACAATGGATAATCTCCATAAGATAAGTTATCTTAATCCAAATGTTTGAAGCTTCATATTATTTAGACGTTAAGGGACTTGAAGTGTCCCAGTCTAGAGAACACTTGAATAAATGAGAAATGGGGAAAATGAAGACATTTGGCCCTTTACTCTCACAATTACCCACCAGACACCAAATATGCTGTCCATGCTTTGTCAGGTCAGTTTTATGACTGCATTATTACACATTTAACTTGCATAATAAATTCATTATTCATTTTCTTTCACATTTTAGAGCATCAGGATCTGTAAGTATTTTTCTATTGTTTTGGTTTCCAGTTAAGGGCAGCTGCTATTCATCTGCATAATCTGGATACATTCGTACCAGGAGCTTGGATTTAACAATGATTTGCCTCAGCTTTATTAATCCCCAAGTAAAGGATCACACTATATGTGTCTTTATCTGATATGACAGCAGGTCCAAGCTCTTTGGATGCTAGCCTTAGATAAGGGATTTCCTGTCTGTATCTATTTCTTATTGTGGTGGTTGGTACCTATGATAGTGCCGTGCCCCCTCTTTATTTACATATTCATTTTTTGCCTTTTTTTTCCTTCCTCCTCTATATCTCCTCTTTCCCATTTTTTCTCTGCAAAGTAACAGATTTCCATTTTATATGGGTGATAAAGTGTGGACACCAAGTTACAGAATGTTATACATTCACTGTGAGTCCAGAGCCCCTTGAAACGTTGTAGTGAAGGAGGATTGGATCACAGTGCTTCACTTCACAATGCATGAGAACAAATGCAATCTAATGAAGGGCGAAAAGAGCAGCAGGCTTTAACATAGCCTGTGATCTATCCCAAGATTCTATTAGAGACAAATTCTATATTCCATGTCTTATGCTAAAATATCACCCCAGATCTCAGTGTAGATGTGGGGCCCTAACTCAGATATCACTCCCAAGATATTTCAGAAACTTGGCTCTTGGTAAGATGATAGATTTGCTATTGTTGTCATTGTTGTTTTTGTCATTTTGTTTCTTTGCAGACAGGTCTAGCAGACTTAGAAACATATTTTCACAGAAAATTTTTGTTGAGTTATAAAATGCATTTCTCTGATTGTTGCTGATGTGTGTCTATGCACACACACACATGCACACACACACACACACACACACACACACACACACCTCATTTTACAGTCATCACATATTGGTATTTCTTCAAGAAAACTGCCCTTCTATATTTGTGGAAGTTTTGTTGGTAATAGACAGCGTGTAGATAGTTTATTTTGATTGATCTTCAGGAAAAGCTGGCAACATAATCTTTTTCTTTTTTATTTCCTTCTCAAAGAAGAGGCCAAAGTGCCAAATGGTAGAGTCATCTTCACAAATTGACTAACTTACTTCATAATAACAGTATTGAGCCTTCAATCCGAAGCGTTCGGTTTAAAATTGAGATCTGTGTACCTGGCGTGCTGCCCTCAGATCCATGTATGGAATGAAGGCCAACAGACTTTGAAGGAAGCCTCGTGTACAGATTAGAGATTTGGGGAAACACTCAGGGTCTCCTGTGCACAGTTACCTGTGGTCCAGTTTACATAATCCTGGCTCCCATTGCCTTCTCCCAGCTTCCCCAGCTCTGCTGGGATGGCACAGCTAAGCTGAGAGCTGCAGGGAGGGTGCCCAGCAAGGCCTCTCTGCACAAATGGCTAATGATCTGGAAAAGCTCCTAAGCCCAGAAACCCCAAAGAGGCCTTTTTCACTAAGAACAAATAGCAATGAAAAGGATGGTGATCCAACCTGCAGTGCGCAGCACTCTGTGGGAAATGAGATTGCCTCTGTTGGACACCTTTGTGTTTCTCTTGTTCTCTTCTCCTGCACTACCAGTCTCTAAACAGCTATATTCCTCTGCACTCCACTGGACATCTCCCTAAACAAAGTCGGGAGTCCAATACAGTTCTGTCAATAGCCAAATCCAGGAATGAAGCTGAGTTAACAGCCGTCTAACTTCACTGAGAACTAACCTGGCAGATGTCGATGCTTGACTGTAAATATTCACACAGAGACAGCCAAAATGAGGCATCCAGGGTGAATTTATAGACGCAATAGACCAGAGGAATAGACCATTTATCACATTTCAGCTCGGCTCTCTTTTTATTCTCAAGGAGTCCCTTTGAATATCATAAATTGTAGAGAAACAATATTATACAAGACAAACTTAATAAATACCCAATTTCCACACATCTGACCCAAGAGATATTACCAATAACGTTTCTGGAGGATGCAGTTTGGGGAAGAAATTCTGCCACTGTGGTGCAGGATCTGCCAGGACAGTGTCTCTTTGTCCTGCCTGTCTTAGCTTCTGCACAGATCTGCATTGCAAGTAGGGACAAAAACTGTTGGACGAGGTTATAGATTCTTGTCAAACAAAACAGATGTCCTGACACATAAATTTTCACTATTCCTGAAAGGCTCATAATTAAAAAATGAATCCGAGAGGATTTACTGTAAATTACACACAGGGAGGAAGAAATTAATATGTCTTCTCTACACCAGCATTAACTACACAGAGAGAAGCTAATTGCTGCCCAGTTCCCTCCGACCTTCTGCTTAATAGGTGGTGAAAAGACGCTGTCAAAAGCTGCCCAGGAGCGAGCACAACACTTCCTAGCAATCCTTTATGTGATCCTAGGAAGGTGAGCATAACATGACACAGTTCCAGACAGCGTAGATGGGGGATAAGAGGCAGATGTCACTCACAAGTAACACCAGCTGCTGTCCAAACGCTGAGCTGACTAACTCAACAACAGATTTCACTGGAGGGAAACTTATATTTGAAGCAATTATTTGCAAAGATCCCTCGGCCCCAAGAATCTCGTTTTATGAACACGAACTTCAACAGAGACATCCTTTGGCCCTTGCCAAATGCGTCCCATTCGTGATTTCATTAATAGCGATCGTCAGCAACAAACTGACAGAAAACACTGCACCACAGAAGCACAAACCCCAGAACCCCCGACAAGGAATGTTAGCCAATCTGAAATAAATGGTTTCTGATTCCTAAGTTATATTGCTCCCTTGTTCTTTTAGGTTTTCGCTTTGGCTTCTTTCGTTGAGGAACCCAAGCTTGACATTTTAAACTTGGATTGTCAGAGGCCGCGTAAGGAAGACCTGAGGTTTACAAAAAAGCATCAAAAGTACTGGGGCGCTTCACTGTCTCCGTCAGGAAAACTTAGGATTTATTCAAATTATAAATGAAAAACAAAGAAAAAAATCATGCCTAGAGCATGTACACCCATCCCCCATCCCCCACCCCTTCTCTCTACTTCTTCCACAATTAACATCCAGAGTAAAAGAATGTCACTTGACTCCATGAGGCCCCAGGGGAGCACACCCGAAGCAGATGCCTGGCCCTTGTCTCATGTCATTGTAGCTTATCCCACTGCTCTGGTACAACAATGTACCCCAGACTTCATGTATTAGAAGGTTACTATCCAATGAAACAGTGTGTGTGTGTGTGTGTGTGTGTGTGTGTGTGTGTGTGTGTGTGTGAGAGAGAGAGAGTGTGTGTGTGGGGGGGGGGGAGAAGCTCATTAGAGGTGGATTGATAGCACTTTTTAGGGAAGCTTAGAGAGTGGGTTCCCTCTCCTGCCATGGCAGAGCACACGCTATGGCTGGGTATACAAAGTATTGTTGTGAGAGCTCAGCTCTGTAGCCCCAATCAGCCAGCATCGGGATCTTGGACTTCTCAGTTCTCCCTAACAAATCATTAGATGTAAAACCTGTGATTTATTGATCAGTCAATGGGATGTGTTTTAGTGCCATAGCACAACATAAACCAAGACAGATGCCCACATCTTTCTGCATGTCTGTTATTACTTTCCTTGTTTCAGAGGTGAATTAGCCAATCAGCAAGTGGGCTGGTGTACTGAACATACCAATCTCAAAAGAAGAAATACAAATAGCAAAAATTGTTTTTATTTTTCCTTTTCTTTTTAAAATGTTCAAATGTCTTAGCTATGAGGGAAGTATGAATTACAACTCTTCTGAGATTTCATCACTCACTAGGTGGGTAGGCACTATCAAGAAAAATAAAAACAAATGATGGAGTGGTTGTGGGAAGGAGGTTCCGTGTCAGGCTGCTGGTGACAGTGTCAACTGCTATGGGTATTATGGAAGTCAGTAGGTAGTTTTCTCAAAGCACTTAAAATAGTCCTGGGGAATTGCTCAGTCTTGGAGCACTTGACCAGCATGTATGAGATCCTCGGTATTGCTGATAAATAAGTGGAAATATAATTATGACGTGTACTAGATAAATCATTCCTGGGTAGATACTCGAAAGACCATGTCAATATGCCAGAACCAGACTTGCATATCGGGATTTATTGTAGTTCCATTTAGAATAGCTAAGGAATAGAGAGCTTGTATGTGTGTCAGCAGAGAGATGGGTAAACAACATGTGGTACATGTATACATTGGGATTACATTCAGCTGTTAAGAAACTGAAATCATGACATTTGCCAGAACAATTAAAAAAAAACTTGAGACAATTATACTAGAAAATTTATCGGACTCAGAAAGAATGTTTTCTCTCATATGCAGATTCTAGATTTAAAGTATGAGGGTGTGTGTGTATGTGTGAATGTGTGTATGTGTGTATGCGTGTGTGTGCGTGTGTGTGTGCGTGTGTGTGTGTGTGTGTGTGTGTGCAGATTATTTAAGTAGAAGAGGGACTGTGATATGAAAGGACTGAAAAGAAGGGAATCCTCATTTTTACAAAAATATACTTTTGTGTTCATCTGTTATGTCTATCTATACATGTTTTTGTGGTTGCTTGCGAAGGGGAAAAGACTGTTTAGTCTTGAGTTGGGAATACAGGTGGTTTAAGCCAACCAGCATGGATACTGTGGACTGAACTTGAGTCTTCCTGAAGAGTAACAAGTGTTATTTCTGCTGAGCGACCTTTCCTGTCCCCTGAGGAAAGGATCTTAAGGAATTGGAGAGGGCTGCGGAACAAAGACTTGAAGAAGAGCACAGTACGATGTCATACACATAAGAAAATACAAAGATGAAACGTTCTAATGTGCATGTCAACTTAAAATACAAAAAAATTTAACTTTTTTTTTTCAAAAAGAAATGTTGAATGAAGTCTTTTGACTCCTGTCCAATTCCTTTGGCTTTCTACAATGACTCCTAAGTGCTTTTCTCTTGGAATAGTTTTCTTAGAACGGTGAAACAAACCATTCAGCAGATGAAACCATTCTTTGTAATCTGCAGATGTCGAATGAAGCATCCTACCCAGTGTTTATTGTTTTGCTTTCCCGAAGCCCCTGGTTAACTGTTCAAAGTAAAAGGTTGGGACTTACAACAATCTTTTGATTTTTCTACTCTGATTCTTTTATTCTGATTGTGCTAAGGAATACAGGAAAAAAAAACAGTCTCATTAGCAGATTAAAAATGCTTTCAAAAGACTGGAGCAGTGAAGGGAGGCATGCTTATTAAAAGGTCGTGGGCAGGGCAGGTTTACTTCGGAACTGTGTGGGTTTTCACATCGCAATAGGAAAGATGAGTAGTTTATATAATTCCTACCCTAAGCTTGTTAGGAAACCTCTTTGGGGAATTTTCAGAGTCTTTTATTAATAGCAGAATCACTGATTTACTCCAAGGTGACAGTATCTATTCTGATGGAAATGTCTGTGTATTTTTTACTTTTATAAAAAAATAATATATTATGTCAAACTAAAGAACAGCACTATACAGAAACCATCTGCTAACCAATATAAGACAAACACGTGTGTATTGCTTGAACGTCAGAACATGGCTAAAGGTATTCACTCTGAGAAATTCTCAGTATCCACAAATGACTTGTACCAACACCCTGCGACATCCCAAGCAAAATACCAAAGAGAAAGACAAAACCTTTTTCTTCAGAGTGAAGGTGTGGTACCAAATATGAAGGCCTAGAAATGGGCACACTAACGGCCTATTTTCTCATGGCGAAAGATGTTTATGGCTAGACATATTTTTCTTAGGAAGTCACACTGAACTGGAAAAGAGAAAATAAATCATCATGAAAAGGCAACTGTGCTCATAATAATAGCCTCGTTATCACTGCCATGAAATAGTCATTAAGTTACGTGCAGTATGAATCTCTTGGAGTTTTGTAAATGACGGTGGTTCTTGGAGGCTAAATAAAGATAAACTGTAGTGACTATGGCTTCCTCTCTCTCTCTCTCTGATCCTTGGCACGGGTTTTCATACTGTTTAAACTCCAGCTCCTAGCACCATATGGTTCCTGAAGTATCTGAGAGAGAATTAAAAATCTGCAACCCAGTTCCACATTTACTTATGACTAGTGCTTTTTGGAGCATGAGGGGAGAGAGTCTTGCTCTGCTGTCTTTCACCTTGGGGCTGGAAGGAACATCCAGCTTAAGCCTTGTACTTCTAGCTAGGGCTACGTCAGGATAATACCAGAACACAGCCGTGGCTGCGCCTGCTCCTGTGGACCCAACTTGTCAACTCCAGGTCTAGAGATAGGCATATAAAATCTACACTCTGCTCTCCTTCCTGGATCTCAGGATTAGCAAAAACTTAGATTCAATGATTCCCTGTAAATGCCCCTTTTCCTCCATTGTGGAGATTGGGACGAATCCCAGATGGTCTTTTCTTCGTAACTGTTTTTCCCCTCTGGTATTTAAACTGAATCCTTAGTGCTCCAAATTAAATCCATTCTTTCTAGCCCTGTCATCGCTAACTAATGAGAACGATTCTTCTTTCTGCTCTCAGTGGCTAAGCGTGGGGTATTTACGGATGAGAATCATATCTTTCTTTAGCCTACTTTCTTAACTGTAGACTGCACAGGTGATAAAATGGGTTAATTGTTGCTATAAAAATATTTTCTATCCTCGTAAGAAAGTAATTTTTCCTCCCCAAATCATTTTAATTTCTTTGTTTTTGCCCAATACTCTTATGATCTGCAGGGATCGGGGAGTAAAACTCTCTACCATCATAGACACAGGATCTACAGGAAAATGTCAAATATGCAATATGCATGCATAATTCCACTTGGTCACTGGGCCCTTTCCTCTGTGTCACACCCCTTTGCTACAAAAGCCACCAAGATTTATGAATAAGTTCTCATTGGAACAGAATCGCATCTTAAAAGCAGACTAGCTGTGTGTAGTAAAACCAACAGACTGTATGATCTGCGAAGTCCGTAATGCTGACATGCTGCCCCTTTAGAGAAAGTTTACCAACCCTCTGCTGGCTGTCCATCGTAGCCCAAGTGAGACAGTTTGTATGTTTGAAGGGAGTCTTTGAAAACAATGCACCTATGTTGCATTTATGTAAAAATTTTCTCCTGTGTTTATCTAACAGACACCTCAGATCGCCAGGAAGATAAGAGAATCGAGCCCAAGGCTAGGCAGGTACTCACTATGTGAAGCTGGAGAAAGTCGCCAAGTCCAGGGGCACTGTCGATGCGTACTAAGATACCATCCTTCACAGTGGTGCTGAATCCCACGGCGAGGCGGTCAGAGCGTGTGCTGGGTCTGTCATTTGCTGGCCAGGTATAGAGGATGAGACCACCGCTTTTCCCAAAGATATATGTGGCACCAGCTGTAAAGGGAAACAGAAAGGAGACATGAGGGCCACTGTATTATACATTGCCTGATCTAGTACTGCAGGGGACAGGTGTGGGAGAAAATCTTCTCACACCGGACAGTGTTTGGTTACTAAGAGAGATGACATCCAAAGCTCAAAAATGCCCATCTTCCCACATTAAGGATGCTAGCAATGGGAATGAATAATCAAACATATTATTGAGAGATACTCAGTATTTTCTGTTCCTAATGCATAACAGTGGATATACTGACTAATGAACTTTGCTACATGTTAACAAACAACTTTCCCTCTTCTGGAGCAGCAGAATGGGTCTTCCATTTGGCCAAGACAGGCAAGAGATAGACACTTTGTACCCTGGTTCTTGCTATTAGAATAGTCTCATCAGTAGAACCAGCCTTTTCAGGGGTGCATTACCATAAAGCTGGCAGTGTAGAAGCCCAAAGGTACAATTGCTTTCGAAACCCACAGAAATGAGTGTGGTCTTGTAGCAGAAAGTGATGTAGGTGAAACAATATTTCTATGAAATGGCTGGAAACTAATATTTAATATTTCAAATTTGGGGGTTTGGAAATTATATATATATGTATATATATGTATATATACATATATATATATTTGAGATAAACTGCATCTGGGGCTCAATTGTAAACATAAAACTTGTTTTGTAGGTTGGGGATTTAGCTCAGTGGTAGAGCGCTTGCCTAGCAAGCGCAAGGCCCTGGGTTCGGTCCCCAGCTCCGGAAAAAACAAAAACAAAAACAAAAACAGAAACAAAAAAAACCCCAAAATTTGTTTTTGTTTATTATAGAGTTTATATGCAAGAGCTGCAAATAACTTTAGACATGAGTTTTTAGAGTGTCTGTGTCTTGACTATCGTGATCTATCGTATGCAGTCAAATGTGACTATTCCAAAGCGGTAAAAAGGTTCACTAATTTTCAACCATTTTTTGCATATTTCAAATGCGGTGTTTCTAGAAGTGATCTAGCTGGATGGCTCGAACAATTCATGTGTTTATATTGCAATAGACATGCTGAAAGAAATTATTTCGGTAGTCTTTAAAGAATAAACATTCTCTCTCTCAGTATTTAACTGGTAGTGTTTATTTGATGTGGGCACAATAGGTCTCCTCTCTCTTTAAAAACTAAAATCCAGAGAGGAAATATAGAAAACTACCTGAAGATAACGACCTCCTCACTGGGCGAATGAAATGACCCATTATATCTCGTTTATGCTTTACTATGCGTCTCCCATTTCCTTCCTTTTCTATTATTGTCAGTATTAATCCTGGGTTGCCAAAAATACATTAATGAAAGCTACTTACAAAACCAACACAGAGAAAATGAAGAAAATATTCTGAGAGAGTGGGTCCTATTTGTCAACTTAATGGGATTTTTAATTACCTATGAGTGCCACCTCCCAGCATGCCTATAAGAGGTGATCTAGATTAGGTTAGCTGAAGTGTGAAGACACAGTCTGAAGGTAAGTGGGCAGGGTTGTGGATTAAATACGAAGGGAAATGCCAATGGAGCCCCCACAGTGGCCTCTGCCCGCTTTCTGGCTGCTGATATAACGTGACCGGTTGTCTGCAGCCTCTGTCGCCACCCTTTGCTGCCCAATGGACTGCATCTTTGAACTATGAGCCAAAATAAACCGTCTCCTCCCCTTTAAGCTTATTTTTGGTATGGCACTTTATCACAGAAGGGTAACAGGTGACTATGAAAGATTCATATTTTAAGACACTTTAAGGTCTACATTCAGAAACACACACCAAGTTGTAACTGGGAGAAGAACCTATAAATTGGATTGCCAAAATAGTCTATGACATTGTAACCTCTGGGGTTCTATGCCAGTTGCCAGAAGCAAGTATTTTCATACAATAAACTTCTCAACATCCAATGATCCTGTGGTAATAGATTTGGCTGTGTGTATCCCAGAGAACCTGTGACACTTACAACTAACTTTGTAAGCATTAGACAACCATTCGTTCAATCTTTAACAATTAAAAGTCTCAAGCACTGGTCTATATCTACTGTCACAGGTAACTTATAGGAAATATTGGTACGAATTATATTGTCCAAGCAATAGATTATACAGCTTATTTAAAATCGATGGGCTTATTTGGGTTAAAATTGGGAGTTTTTTTTTGTTTTTTGTTTTTTGTTTTACTATGTTGTCCCTAAGACATCTGAGATGTATGAAGACTACTCTCCTATCACCTATGAGACTTGTTTACCTTCCCTCCATTTGTATATCACAAGCAGCACAGAATTTGTGTCCCTTTATGAGCTTTTCAATCCTTAGGGGAGTCTCCAGAAAGCCCTTCAGAATCATCTAGAGAAGCTGGGAGTATGGTATGCAAAGTTTATGTTAATTCCATATGCAAAGCAGTGTTTGCTTTCTCCTACCCACAAACACCCTCAAAGCTGCTTAAAATTAGAAATCTTGGTAAAACAATTCATGGCTGCTCTCTCTCCATCTGTGAAGAGTTTGAACGGAGTCCTTTTCTGTAGATGATCACAAATGCCACCCTTGTTTTCTTCTCTCTTTATTCGGAAAACTGAAGGTTATTCAGTGATTAATGTATAAAATCACCAAAAATGCAAATCAGCCTGTGACATTTCATGCCAGTTTATGAAATCTCACCCACGTCTGCCCCGCATTCATAGTGGATTTGCTACAGACGTGCATTCCTACTCTCTCAGGGAAGAATTCTATCCGCCCAAAAATAATGTTAAACACGCAGAGCAAGGCAGGAGGCTTTATAGTTTGCAAAGCATTTTCTACAACCGTAGGTGGGGCTCAGCCGTTGCGGGGGCTGGTTTACTTGTTAACGGTTTTACAGATGTGCAAACAGAGACTAGGATATCTGTCTTAAGCCAGGGCCATCCACTACTAATAGTCCTCGAGAGCATTTTTTTTTATCACCTACCAGTGTAATTACAGAACATGATTTGACAATGGAGCAAAGCCTTCCACCTTCCCATACTTAGCCCGACACACTTCGTGTCTTCTCAAGCTGATGGAGAACAAAGGCAGAGCCACGACCCCAAAGCCAAGACGCTTGCAAATAGCATTCTGGTTTTCAGCAAGCAGACAACTTCACAAACTCTCGTTACCATGTTTACCCACTGCTCTGTCCAAAAATTCTCAGTGCTCTCAATAAAGAAGATGTTCAAAGATAATACATGACCGCTTACATACTGTGTTTAGGAATCCTGGTGGTGTTAACTTTTTAAATCAACATAGAAGACAACCTCATTATAACACTAGCAGATGGGTTAAGTCGATAGAACATCTAATTTTACAAAGCTAATTTTTTTTGTTAGTTCTGGATTTACCTTGGCATGATCTTAGATAACTCTAACTTTGTAGATGGACAGGCATAAGAGATACGAGGTGCTCGGGATTTATTCTGCAAGGCACAAAGACTGTAAAAACCTGTTCTTGGTATTGAATAACAAGGGTAACTAAACTCCCGAGTCTTCCCACAGTCTAACAATACTGTTAGATGAAATTTATTAATTGCCATAATTTTCTATACTGACAGTGCCATTTCTCTAGTTTTCATGTTTTTCTGTCTTGAATGGTTTTTTGAAATAAACAAGAACTTTCTATTCATTTTAAACACAAAATGCCTAGGACTTCAAAGGAGGCATAATTCCATTGCTTTAGAATTTTAATTTTTTTAAAAAAATGTTATTTTTAAAATGACAAATCAGTACTTGGAGAATATCCAAAGAGCCCTTAAGAACCCCATTTGAATCTGTTAAAGATCTGCACCTCTGAGCCTCCTGATACCACAGTTTGTGTTCTCTGTCCTGAGACTGTTTTTCTGATGGACGGTTTCTGACTGGACTCAGTGCACTGGTGCCAACATAAGGCTATGTTCGTGAATAATCAGAACAATATAAATTTAGTCCAAGTTTTTTTAAAAATGGAAAAAAGTATCAGCTGAAATAAAAGTGGCTATGGCTGCCTTTGGGTCATTTATTTAAGGCCAGAGCATTTATAAAGAGTGGAGTGAGGTCGCTCGGCAGTCTCTGCAAGACAGTGTTTCAGGAATGAAATTGCTGCATAGTCACCACCAATTAAGATGAAGTGGATATGTGCCTTAGCTTCTGATATGTCACCATCGCATCCACAGTCCATAAATAACAGACTTAGGTTACAGTTTCAAGCAGACTCGCCATATATGTAGCTGAAAGCGATGGAGCAGTTAAGAGTTTCAATTAAGCGAGCAAAGCTGGGGGTGGGGGCGGGTAAGAAAAGTGGTTTGGCAGGAGAAGAGGTCCAGCAGGCTGCAATGTTCTATAATCAGGAAGAAGTTGTGGAATGCAGTTGGATGCAGACAGAATAAAGCAAAGTAATAAAGTAACTAATAAAGCATAAAACAGACGATTTAGAAGTTTTCAAAGAAAAGAGGTGATAATTTTGCTTTCTAGATCTCTCCAAGATTCTGAAAACATCAATGGACTTTTCTACTCAATTTACCAGAATTTAGTTGTTGGTGACCATTCACTTCTTCCTCGTTTGGATCGTTAGGTAACAATCATGGCTATTATTTTGACTTTGCAACGACAAGGCCCTGTTTTTATAAATGATCTTTCTGCCTCCAGGCCCTCATCCAAGTCACTTATTACATTTTTGGATGACTACCAAGAAAGTAGAATTGTGGACTTGCGTAAGATTCGCTTTATAGGTATGTCTGCATTTGCGTGTATTTATATGCACCTCTGCATGTAGGGAAATTTAGATCAAAAATGTAATTGACTGTGATTCATTTATTACTTTGTCCTCCAAACAGTTATAGACAACAATATGTCTTTGAAAAGCCCTTAGATTCTATGCTAATTGGATGTTTATATTGTTTTGTATCTTTAGTACAAACCAGTTTTCCCTGAAACAATTTTTATTGTTGCTGAAATAGAAATGCTTTTCAGAAGTGTTTCCCAGGGGAAGCCCATGGGTGCTAGATTTAGCCAGAGCTAGATAAATTACTGGAAGATAAGGACAGCCTTAGAATAATAAATTACTGTAGTAAATGTAAACTCGTGTACCATATGGTATGCAAGGTTGGGTAAGAAATGGGATTCCACTGCTACCCTGGTCTCTTTGAACATTGAGCACACAGACTAGAGCTCTATGGTAGTAACACGACCCTTCATCTTCTCTGTGGCTTCCCTGCTCTCTTTGATCAGTCCATCAAGCACAGTGTGGGACAGAGTTAGGATCTTTATCAAAAAGCTGGCAAAAGCCTATTGGAAAGCAAATGGACTGTCAATGTCATAAAATATACTCTACCAGTAGATTTTGTTGTTGCTATTAAATTACAAACTATCTTTTATCCACTCAATTACTGTATAGGTAATAAAAAATAAAATGGGGAGAGTCGTGGCTCACAGCTGATAAAAGCCTCTTCCAGCTAATGAAAACAGAAAGCCGGGCTTTGCCTCCCAGTGACTTATGCCTGAATGACATACCTTCTCAATTATTTTCAGAGTGATCTGTAATTTTCTCTCCGCCTCTCTCCCTACTTCTCCATTTCTGGGGTTCTGAATCGTCTTCATTTCTCTTACATGTCTATGGCACTCTGTGGTTCTGAAATTGCCCTCTCTAGGCGTATTTCTTTTGATTCACCTCACCTTAGCACTAACCAAAGTTTTAGTGGTAGATATTTTGTTAACTCTTTTTTTTAACATTTTCAGAAAAGATGAAAATTCAGAGATTCAACCACTTGATGCCACGCTCAACGGTGGAATTGAGAACACAGTCCCCATCCTGCCACTCTTTAACCTCTCCTGTTCCTGTGCAGTCGTGGTACCAAATGCCCCAAGGGAAGACCAAGAAACCAACTGCAACATAAGGAGGAGGAAGGAGCGGTGTGTGACAGGTAAAAGGTGTGCATGCAAGTCCTCAGGGTCACAGAGGCAGTCACCAAGGAAACAGAGTAAGCGATACAGATGTTACTAACAGCCCTCCAATGAATTTATCGGAATGGTAGCTTATTGATCTATTTTTACTACTATGAAAAGCAACAGGAAATAACTTCAAACACAACGATAAAGTGTCAATAGATAAAGTAAAATATAAAGCACTTAACCTTAAAAGAATAAAATTCATTTTTTTTTGAGCACCACATCCCTTTGGCAAAGAGATGGTAGATGTATTTGCTTCTTTTTAAATTGAGAGGCTGAACGCAATACCTAGGAATCCATACGTCCTCAGGGAGAGCGTAGCTCCATTTCTTGAACAATGCTTGGGCAGCTGAGAGGGGTCTTTTCAAATGGGGCAATCTCTTTTGCTTTCTTGAAGGAAGAGCGATAAAAACTAAATAGAAATTAATCTTTCAAAGAATTCAATATTCTAAGGATGCAGAAACAAGAGGGAAATATCCATGCTTCTGTGAACAGACCTGTGCTGATTCAGTATTGCCCTGAATCTGTTCAGCAACATGGGAGTTCAAACTTGCCTAATGAAGCCTTTGCGAATTAATATCCAGTGTCACAGAATACCTTGTGGCAGGAAGATTTAAAACTAACAAAATGCTTTCCTATGAGAAGTCTCCATTATTTAGTTACAATGGTAAATAAAATCAGGGGACCACTCTTCATAGAGATTAAGTAACTGCTAAATCTGTCTCAGCAAATATTCTTGGAGCTGATCACAGGAAAGTTAAGCCTTTCCCAAGGAGAAATGAAGAAGTAACTTGCTGCTTTTAAAGCTTAACCACTGACGGACATACCTATTTCTGGGTGACCATTTCTACTCCTTTACTTTCCCCAAATCTGAGTAATATAAAATGATATGTACACAGTTAGCAGGCCCTTGGAAACACTGGCAAACATACCCTGCCCTTCAAAGTACCGGGAGAATGGTGTTTCCAGAAACATATCACGTTGGAAATATCAGATCAGACAAGCATAAAAGACAGATATCATTCTCACAGAAGCCCAGGGTAGCTTTGCTATGGATAAAGGAGATGTTTGGTAATATTGAAATTGATCTGAAATTAAAGCATCCGGGCCACGGTCAAATTCTCCCTAGTGGAATTGGCTTTTCCTAAGCTCACAGGATAAATCTTTCTTCTACAACCTAGTAACACTTATTGCAATACTGGTATTAACAGTGGTACTAATGCTCATACCAACTCTAAATGAATGATTCCCAGCACACAATATAGTATTCCCAACCTGTAGAATAGAGAAATGACTGCCACCTTCATTTACAAGAGTGACATGGGGAGGCATCACTGCTGACATGGGTGATATGAAAATCTGAAATTTATTTTATCTTCCATTTTGAGAGCAAAAGCCAATCCCTGTCGGCATGGGTTGACAAAGGAGTGAGGTCAGATGAGCATTATACCCCTAAAAACCTCTTGTAGTGAGCATACTATACATGTAGGGTTAGGAGTTAGTCTAATAAACTCAATGCAGCCCCATTTCCATCTTCAAAGATTCTGTCTTTAAACATAGTGCATGAATTTTTTGCTATCTTTGGGGGTTCTTGGACCAATCACCATGGATACTAAAAAATGTCTTGGCATGAATTTGTGAGAACACAATAATTTGGATCCTAACAGTTACAGTCTCCATTTGAATGCTGAGAGAAGTCAAACTCTAATACGCCTAGGAATAATTTACCACGCTCATAAAATAGTCAATTCTGCCGGCCAGCCTCCAGTAATAATTTTATGCCAGATATTATCTCGTAGCCAACATAATTTAACTTCCATAACCATACCATTTTCTTACATAGGAAAACAGAGTAGGTCCCAAGCAATTGCGCAATATTTGGGTTTAATAAAATAAATATCAAGTTTTATTGTCAAACAAAATGAGAATCCGGAGCCCTTCTGTACTCTGAGTTTCTCAAGGATGGGGCTGTTTAATTTATCTCTTGGTCAACAATTGTGAGCCTTTGGAAAATAATGAATCTTGGACCACCTTTTTGTACAAATCTTCATATTGCCATTCAGGCATGGAGAAGAACTGCAAATAAATGAAGGGAGATCAGGAAGATGAGAAGGAGGAAGAAAAGGAGGAGGAGAAGAGAAAGAAGAATAGAAAGGAGGAGGGGGGAGGAAGAGGAGGAGGAGGAGCAGCCACAGTGCCCATTCATTCAGCTCAGCTGTTTGTCAGTTCACCTCAATGTGGAAATATTTTATAAATACTTATCAATTAGGGTTTACCAGTGCACATGATCGAGGAACACAGAGCTTTCAGTTTATAAAAAATTACTACCTACGCACACCCTTGAATGACTTCACTTCGGTGAAGTTTTGGCAGTCTCTGGTGATAAAATCACACCCATTTTTTTTCAGAGTTTTCTGTTACTTCTTAGTTATTAAATCACAGGGCGAATTTTAAAAAAGACAGCTAATAAATGAATACGCTTTAGATTCTACTTCATAGAGATATGTAAGGGAGAGCAATATGATCTTCCTTTTATTTCATCAAGTAATAACTGACAGCAAAGACCATATGCACATGTCTGTTAGGAAACCACAAATGAATGAGATGAGAAGCACAAATGATCATCTGCCACTTTTTCATCCCCCAGTTTGTAATGTTATTTTTCTTTTCAGGACATATGGCTTCTGATAGCATCTCTAGGGACATGGTTAGAATAAAGGGGAAGTTCAAACTATTTTATTTGCCTCCATTTCTTCTTTTAAGTAATGTTTTGAAATATCTTTTCTGAGAGCAATCAAGGAGCATCTACGAGCTGCCTGTTCTCTGCAAGGGAAAGACAGATGAAAAGCAGTAACCTTGATTTAAATACTTGATTTACAAGGACTTCATACTTTCTAGGGCCATGGGCTATGCAAAGATGATTTTGGTTTTCCTGTGCTCTCATTTATAAAACACAATTTCCCTGAAAATTTTGTCCAAAATTTTGGAAGGCGGATGACTCTGAATTGTGTAAGACACATATTTGAACTGTAGAAATCATCTCAGAGTTAGGGAGGAGGAAGGAATCTGAACTATGATAGCTCACACTCTTTTCTTCATAATACGCATTCATTTCACCGTGTCACCATGCTGTACATGCTTGTCTTCACTGGGCCTCAGTTTTGGCATGATTAAAAGAGTGATAGAGGCTCATGAGTTTCCTGTGCTGCCTGAGGAGCTACTGGTGATTGAGAGAAACTAGGGAAGGGCTAGCCATTTTTCTTTGGGGGTAAGGTCATTGGTAGGTTTCTCAGGCATCCATCAGTAGATGATCCCATACCCATTCACAGTTTGGTAGCATTAGATATCGAAAAAAACCAAAGAATATTTGGACAAGAAGTTGACACAGTGCTTTGTTAGGGAAAGTACAGGTGGAGATAGTGGAGAAATGGAAAATGAATATAATCAGAATATGTTGTATACAGGTATGAGATCTTTTTCCTACCTAACAGTCTTAAGAGCTGTAACAAAGATGGCATTAGGACATGGAAAAACCTAGCTATGTAAAGTGCTTGTTGTACAAGGATGACGACCTGGGTTCGGATCCCCAGTACCCACACAAAAGATAGGTATGGTAGTCTACAACCCTAGGAAACCCTATAAACCCTAGGAAAATAAAGACAGAGTCATCCCTGGATGTGTTAGCTAAGCAATCCCATCCAATTGATGAGCCTCAGGGTAGGTGCGGGACCCCATTGCTCAAAGATGTAAAGTGATATAGAAAGATGTCCAATATTTACTTCTGACTTCCATGTAAACATACACACACATGTACCCACATATGTATACATCTACGGGATACATACATACATGTTACTACACACATGCACACTCAATAAAACAGAAATAATTTATCAGGTACAGCTTCAAGTGAAATGACATTATTTTATCTGACCTGTACATCTGTTTTAGTGAAGGTACAAGTCTCTTTATGTGCAAACTGTTGTTTTTCTCATGCCCATTGGGATTCAAATGAAATAATCGGCCTTAACGTACTAAACTCTACATATATCAGGGACAAGTTTCCTTACTGAGATCTTTAAAAGAGTTTTGCAATAATAGATAAGAAACCCCAGATGACTCTCACAGAAACTGATCAATCGAGCATCAAAGTTTGCTGCTGGAATAGGTTGATGAGGAATGACAATGTCAACAGCTCAGGAGTGTCCTCCAAGGAAAGAAAATGCTTGTTAGGTTTTCTGTTACGGTTTTGTTGGCTTTTTGTTCAGACAGAATCACATGTATCCCAGGCTAGCCTTGAAGTCACTATGTAGCCCAGGCTTGCTTCAATTCTTGATTCTCCTGCGTCTACTTACCAAGTGCTCAGGTTTATGTGTGTGTGACCACATCAGCTTCAGCAGTTCATGTATGTTTTATATTGGGACAGATGGTCTTCTGGTTGTATTCTTTTGACAAATGCTTGTGGATTTTATAGTTGGGGTACATAATGGACGCAGGAGGCTGATGAGAAAAATCTGTGAGTGTGTAGGCCCTCACTTGACACTCACACACTATGTCTTGACTTGGAGCTTCCTGGGTACCAGACTTATAACATTCATTCAAATTTCTGTTGCTTACAAAAATAGTTTAGACTACTTTGTTTTAGTGGCCCATGTGAACTAAGATATTTTTTTTAAAAATCCAATATACTATTTTCCTTCTTTCTGAAATTAATTGTTAAGTTATGTACAAAGCCATGGGCTTCACTGTGATATGTTAATAGTTATTATTCATCCCCGCTTCTGTTGCCTCCCTGCCTCCCCCCTTCTCTCTTTTGCCTGTTCTTCCTTTTAATCAGGCCTTCTCTGCTTACTGTTCCATATCTTCCACCACACTCTCACTGGCTACCCCACCTTAAAATATCTTCATCCCTTCTCAGGTCCCCCTTTTCTAGTTCACAGATGCTAACAGATAGCAAACATACAATAACAAAACCCAAACAGCTTAGACAATGTCCCTTATGAATATTCATAGAATTTTGTAGTAAAATCAAGGGTGCATTAAAGCTAGAATCCAATACTATGAGAATTAATGCATCACAACATTAAATGTATCTCCTCAACATATTTTATTATTCCAACCAATTAAAGAAGAATTAGAATATAATTTTATCTAGGACTTAACAAAATCCTAGAGACATTCCTTTTCAAACTTTAATTAAAACGGGAATGAGGCAAAGTGTTTTAAATATGATAGTAGCTATCAAAACCATCTAACATTACAGCAAGTAATAAAATGTATATATAGCCTTTGACAAGAAAATCAGGAAACAGAGGTTTTCATTAGTACAGTATTACCAGACATCATTTGGATGCTCTTATTAAAACAGTAAAGCAGTAAAATAAAATAAGCTATAAATACTGGAAAAGAACATGATAAGTTTGTTAAAGATCCATGAATAAATACCTACATCTTCTAAGTCTATTAAATTAGTAAGAACAAATGGTAAATCTGTGTAAGAGAAGTTATAAATATGCAAAGCAATAGCTTTCACTATCTCAATTGGATGCAATGATTTCCACAAGATTAATAAGACCACTTAATGGAAAAAACAACATAGTGTTGTATTCTAAAATTAAATGTACATGTAGATATAATGGCTCAGGATTCTTGATTTCCATTATCAGTTATTATCCAGATTATATAAAGAAATATAAAAGCAAACCCCTAAAATCCACTCAGAAAGTGGTAAGGCTTGAAGACGTCATTGAGTGGTGGGGTAACTTCGGCATGTGAAGGCTCTGGGTTCAATCCCTTGGAATGTCAATAGATGAAAAATAACAGGATGTATAGATGGCCAATAAAAGCATGAGAGGTCATGTCATGTGACTAATTGATAGTGAAATGCAGATCAAGCCCACATTGAAATATTTCTTTATAAGTAAGGATGTGGAGGATACTTTTGCATCATTGGTGAGAATTCGCTATGTTGTAGCCAAAGTGGAAAAGACAGTAGTTCCCCAAAACACACACACACACACACACACACACACACACACACACGCACACGCACGCACGCACGCACGCACGCACGCACGCACACAAAATCCCAGATATCTATTGATGAACAAATAAACAAAATGTGATCTACAGATACAGGAAAACACTAGTCAGCTTAACAACATAAGTGTAATTGTGACGCAAAAAAATCTACTGAAAGTAAAGTATAAGTTGAAAGGGCATAAAACCATACAGTCATAAGGCCATAATGGATAAGAACAATAGGAATGTATTAATGATGACATTCTTTAAGGTAATTCTTCTCAGAGTTTCCTTATGTGAAGTTAATGAGGGAAGAGAAATACATTAAGAGCTGTCAAAAAATAACCAGTGAAGAATAAGGAAGTGAGAAACTTCAGAACATGCTCTAATCTCAGGGGTGAGACATATAAGGAAAACTGTTGCAAAGTACAGGCAAGTCTCATCCACATGGCGAGTGCCAATGAGACAGGGGAACCCAGTGAAACCTTGTCTCAAATCAATAATGGCAACTAATAGAATGAGGAAAGATGAGAAATTAGAAGTTAGTAAATGGACTGGAGTCAGAATGTTCTCCCATTAGTAAAGAAATTGCACCTGGGAAGACTTACTGAGAATGGAGGATGAATTTATAGCTACCGATTCTTAGTCTTGAAAGGATATTCCATTTGGAGATCATGATCAGAGGTTCACAAGGCATGGTGTGGTGTATTTGGGGAGCACAGAGTAATCTCTTATGTGTAGCGTAGAACAGCAAAGACAACTCGAGAAGGAGTCGGTAAGAGCTGCCTGCTACCCAGGGTCCTGGTAAGATGTTGTTTACTTGCACCGTTCTTGATGTGCCGGTATGCTCCTTAAAGCATTTCCATGTTCTTAACAGAAAGCCTATAAAGAGCACACCTGCAATGGCCAACATCTAAAAATAAATTTTTCTGAAAATAATTGTTTAAAAATGCATTAGCTCCCAATATCAATTTTTGATGATATTTTAATTATTTATTGTTATTTATTCTTTTCTCAATTCAGTACACACTGACTGCAGCCTCTCCTTCCTCCCCTCCTCCCATTGTCCCCCAAAAGGTTAGCAAATGACCACTTCGATCAGTAGAAAATAGGTCTGAGAAACACAATGTTGTCTGCTGTACAGTAGACAGAGAAAATACACTATCAAAACTGAGGAGCACAAGAGTATCCTTCCCCCTTGAAGTTGCCTCTCTCAAGTATTTTGTTGCTGTGATGAGAAAAATAACTAGCAAGTGCCTAATCTTTACTTTCAAAGGTTTTTCTCTAATCCACCAGGCCTTGGAGTAGAGCACTTTGCACACCTGCTCCTGGCCGTATGCTTTTATTCCTGAAGCCACACTGCCAGTCTATAAACATTCATTTCCCGCCTCTCACCCTAGTGTGACTATGATAACTTTAGCGTTGATTCAACAGCCACGATATGACACACTACAAATAAACGGCAGTCACTTCCATCAAAGCCTGACGATTGGTTATGATGGATATATTCAGGCTTTTACACCGGGCTCTTTTTAGAGAAGGCAATTTTATGGAAAAACGCAAGATAATTGGTCTTTAGCTCTTGCAATAAACTTAGGTGGCACCTGCCATATTTAAATTAATACAGTGCTTCTCCCTGTTAGATTAGACCCTCTGATTGAGTCAGTCATGTGAAAAGACTCCGACACAGCTCGTGCTTAGATTGTAGGCTTTTTTTTTTTTAATGTGGGTGCTTTTAAAAAAAAGTGATGTGATACATGCCCATCCAGTGAGAAAAGAAATCGAAAGTTCTTTATTCAGCCACACATCCTGCCTCTCCTTATCTCTCTGCCTCAGCTTTTGCTCCACACTGTACAACACAGGTGGCAGGTTTTAGTGGACAGTGCAAGATTCTCCAAGGCTATGACGTTGGAGCTTAAGCCTCCAAATGAACACTGGGTCTGCTTACCAGAAAGCACATACACATGACTCTTGAGGATTTATTCCATCCCCCACTGTCCCTAATTCCCTCTACTCAGGCCACCATGATGTGTATTAAGTAGAACAGAAGTTTACTTGGTTGCTTCTAATTTCGTTTTAAACAGGAGCAAGAATAAAGCAGGTACCACTGAAGATAAAGTGCCCTGGTTGGCACTGAGGCAAGCCCTCTCACTTCCTGGGGAAACTTGAGTGATGAGAGTAGATCATCCTTGTGAGGCCAAGACTAATGTAAGAGTCTATCATCACTGGAGTCATTAGTGACCTGAACACGACATGTGGCTGTTGTGACTTTTTGCATGAGGAGAACTTGTTTTCTGGGAGGTCAGTGCTCTTGTCATTCCCAGTGATGATCCACCTTCTGTAAGTTACTTGTTAAAACTCCATCCTTTAATATATGACCATACTTTTACTTAAAGCAAACATTCCCTCATGAGGTTACAACCTTTTAAGAAAGTCTACAAGACAACACTGGTTCACAAAGGCCCATTGTCCATACTCTGGGCCAAAGCAGTCATAAATTATACCTTATTTGTCTGCTTTTGAAATAGTTCATATTGAGCATTCAGCATGCTTGGCAAGAATTCTGCCTCTAAATTCCACTCCAAGTTCCCTGTTTATTTTCAGATACATTCTCAGTAAGTTATCCAGGCCAGACTAAAACTTACTTTCTTCAGAGTAAGCCTCCTTGTAATATTAGATTATAGGGATGCACCACCCAATGTAGCTAATTTACAAAAACACACTCATCATTAATAGTCACAGACTTTATTTCTGACCCAACTGGAGCACATGGATAGAGAGCTGTCATGTACCTCTTTGCATGTCTCATACTGGTCAAGACCTGTGCAAGGCACATCAAATCATGTATTACACAATGGAAAGAGAATCCATGAAGCTACCATTTTGTCTTCAGTTATACATATAAATACAGGGGCCCTTGCATAGTTGCGGGATCTGTCCAATATCACAATGGATGACTATGAATTATAACTTTTCTGCCCTGACTATAGGTAACAGCAATTGGTACTCCATATTCTTCATAGGACCTCAAGAAAAGATACTTAATAAAATTTTATTGATTTTTCTTTAACTTTCAAGATATTATTCAACAATGTATTTAGAAATTCTATTGTTATAATATATGATGCTGATATATAAACATATACATAGATCCTATAAAGTATTTGCATTAACAAAATATTCTTTAAACCATTCCTTTTTAGCCTAAGAAGCAGCTGTATAACAGACTGTATAACAGCTCTTGTTCACTGTGCTGCTTAACAAAGGCCAAGGGATTCCTCTATTCTAGTGGAAACTTTGTGTGCTTTGATCTATGATCTTCTCTTCGCCTTCCCTCAACCTTAAGCCTATGGTAACCTCTACACTATATACGTCTATGCCTAGAACTGCTTTAGATTCTACATAGATGTGAGTTAATAAAATTTAATTCAGCCCTAACTTGCTCCCTAATGATTCTGTTTGGGTAGCAAAAATCACTATGGAGTAGTTTCTTTGAGAAAGGTCATTAGAAAACACGGAGAGAAAGGGAGAGAGAGTTAAGAATGAATGAGAAAGTGGGGGAGAGAAGCAGATGGATGAGGGGAATTTGGGTATATGATAAGAATTTGGTGTATGACCAGAACATAAGGAAGATGATGTATCTCATCTAGATCAGTATATTTTCTGTATGTATTGGGAACATACTTTCTTGAGTACAGAATTATTCTAATCTTTATACTTGAATACATGGGATAAAATATCATATATAAAGTAGTCCTATCCTCATTAATTGATGGAAAATAAAGGCAGAATAATGTAAAATTCTTAAACAATTTATATATTAATCACTAAAGCAACTCAGCTGAAAGACATTTTATATACCATAGCTAAGGATGTATTTAGGCATTGTGCCTTTTAAAAAAATCCTATAATTTCCACTACAAGGAAATACACAAGTGGAAGTGATAGTCTACAGATCTGTCCAGTCTTCATAAATATGTAGCTGATGGGGAAGACTTCTTCCTCTGGAGGAAAAAGGAGAATTGGTAGAAGAAGAAGTAGAAGAAGAAAAAGGAGGAACAGGAGGAGCAGGGAGGAGGAGGAGGGGGGAGGAGGAGAGAGGCAGAAGAGGAAGAGGAACAAGTGAGGAAGTGGAGGAGGGGATGGGGAGGGGTATGCTACAACTTGGATGCAACTTCTTTAGAAGCACTACAGCAGAAAAGACAAATACAACAGCCATTTAATCATCTTCACTATGAAGTGCTGATTCTTTAGACTCTTATGGCATTCATGAATGATGTAGGAGCTTGCTATGATGAATGCAGAAGAATTCCGCGTGATAGATACTTTCAGGAAATTTGTGCCTTTCCCTCCAGGACAAACTGAGCTTCTGGGATCAGTTATCATTTGTTCTTGAAGAGAATTTACAGTCTCACCAGCAACTCTTTTACCCTACTCAACGAAGTCCTCTTTGTGATATAGTGGTTGCAGATGTTCAAGAACAACTGTATCCTTGGAAATCCATGCATGGCGAGCCGTCTTGCTGCTTCACTTTCTTTCACTGTTTGCAATTTTATCATTTCTAGTTATTGTAAGCTAAACAGGTTTCAGGCCAATCTTCAAATCACCTGTCTCCCCATTTGGCCTAAGGCATACATACACACATACACATCCATTCCTTCCTGAGTATGAATATATACACATATGTAGTGATGTATGTGTACATATACACATGACACATACAGATTTTGTTCTTGAATGGCTGAAAACTCAAATGTTATTTGGATTTACTGTTAAAAAAAGAATTCTGGAGTAGATGAACTGTGAAAAGGTATTCTGTATTCTCTGCCTGCACATCACCTGCTTGTCCATACTAAATTAGTTGATACTTCATTAAAAATATATTAAGTTCCTACTAATTATTATGTACTTTTCTGTGTGCTAGTGAGAGATAAGCCAATATAGCATAGTCCTAGTATTACTAGACATAGTATTTAATTGAAGTGCCAGGTAATGCCCAAATCAAGATGATATCTCTAAGTTTTAGGTGTCAATAGGCATGATGGGAAGAGGGCCGTGGTGTAAGCATTATCACAATTGCACCTGAGTGCCAGGAAAGTAAACTTTGCACTTCCTGGAAAAAAAATGGCTCTCTGTCATTAGAGGGAACACTGGCAAAAGAGTAAGTCTCTTGAGTTCTTGGTGTGCTTTGGAGCAACAGCATCAGTGTGTCCAAATTGGAGAGAGCAAGGAAAGGAGTGTGAGAAAGATTGTCTGCAGGATAGAGTCAAGGCTACTCAGTCTCACGGGAATCACCTCATTGAGATAGTTCTTTTTTTCTGCCTCTCTTCTGAGATGGTGAATTAGCTTTCCTTCTCTCTCTATTAATAGCATAGAAATAGACAGTGAAAATTAGACATGGCAAGGAAGTCGACAGGATGGGGAAAAAATACAAACTTATGTAAGGAACAAATGAAGTAACTCAATAACCATGAACTTGGAAGTCCATGGGATCATCTTTGGATGCATATAAGAACAGGAAGAGAAATTATACACAGTCATTGGAAACTGAAACCAATAACAGAACATTTCTGTGCTCAAGATGGGCAGTCAAATCTGGGTGTCTATAGGTCCATTCTAAGAAAAGTAGGATACGTATATCTATGTGTATATATATATATGTATGTATATACACATATATGATTTTGAATTTAAAGAACAGAGCTGTTCAACTAAATTAATTTTCTCATCTCAGTTGATTAAATCAATTTTACTATTTGACAAGTTGCTGTTACTACTAGTGAAAAAATCAATAGGCATTTTGTAAAGTGTTAATATTCTATAAAGTCATGCTTTCACTACTCTAATTACTTTAACACACTTGGCAAACATGACTTTGTAGACTTTAATTTTAAAGATATTTTTGGGAGAGAGTCTGTTGTCTAGGAAATCCTACTAATAAAATCATCCATTTAACACATGCCTCTGACCCTTGAAATAACAGACTGCCACACTTCCTTTAGTGGAATGTGTAGTGGGGATGCGGCAATTAAAACTTGTCATCTGCATGCTGGGACTTCTTCTCCACATCTATTGCACACAATGTCTCATATGCTTTTTATTAATGGAACATCATGTCAATGTAACAATAGCACCAAAAGTTTCAGTACTTAGTTATGAGAGCTCATGGCTTAAGAAGTTTTTGATCAAATAGATTTTCAGTTACTAATAGACAGTAGTAAAATATCAGTTATGGTGGATGAGGAGGTTCTAGAGGTCTTCTGCACAGTTAACTTTGTAAAGTGCAAGAAATCTGTGTGTATTATAGATCATCTGTCAAGCATCTTAACCACAACACAATGACAGAAAGATAATTTGCAAAAAACTCTTCCTTTTAACACCCTATGACTTCCTAACGAGACACGAAATCCTGATTTACACATAAGAATTTACTGTGAAGTATTTTAGAGGATAAAATATATTTCTCTAGTATTTTGGAGGTATGGAAAGAAGGAAGGAATGAAAAGAGAGAGAAAATTAGTCTACACCTAATAAGAATCATGAAACAATCATTCTGCTGCCTACACAGAATGTAGCTGAGTGAGTTTTCACACCTTTATTTCTTCATTTCTCAATTTTCTTTAACAGGAAGAGAAGAAATAATAAAAGAGAAGGAGTAAAATAAGGTATGGGAAACATTTAGGGACTCAATCTCCAGAAGCAAAACCAAAGATTAAATATGGGATCGGTAAGAAGCTCAGTGTTAATGCGCTGGCTGTTCAAACATACCCACCTGAGTTTGGTTCCTGAGCCCACAAAAGGGTGGAATGGCAAAATAGACACCAGAGCACTGCTCTCTTCCTCCATATAAATGGCACAGGCATCATTTTCATAGGACATCCACATGCACATACACACACACACACACACACACACACAGAGAGAGAGAGAGAGAGAGAGAGAGAGAGAGAGAGACAGAGACAGAGACAGAGACAGAGACAGAGACAGAGAGAGACAGAGAGACAGAGAAAGAGAGATCACACTCACATATACACATAAGAAATGTGTTTTTTTAAAGGGTAAGTTTGTTTTTGCTTAAAGAAATGTTTTCTTGAGATGAGACTTTATTAAAGAAACTATATACTATGTGAAGTTAACAGGATGATACTCGATAGATTGAAAAGAAAGGAACCAAAAGAAGGTCAGATTTCTTAATCATCAGGAGTTAACAACCCAATCTCATGCTGAAATGAGTTTATGTAGAGGTCCTGATGGCTTCAATTCTAATGCTTCACTTCTTATTTTGCATCATGCAAAAATCTTCATGGTCCTCATTTTTTTTTCATTTTGCTGCTGTTATTTGGACTGTAACTTCAGAAAAGAAACCCGCCTAACTCATTTTTCAATTCCTGGAATAATACGTAGTACATAGCCAACTTCCATTTAGTTTCATGAAGCCAGCAATGGACTTTGAAGAAAGTGTATCATTAAAAGTAAAAGTACAGGCTGGCTTGGCCTCTATCATAGTGGCTATCAATCAGTATGGCCCTTACAAACCTCTCCTTGCTCCACCTAGCATCTCGTTCTTTTTCTCACTGAGAGTTCCCCTGTTCTTTCAAAGCAAGGGCAATCTGTTGAGCGGTCTCCCTTGGCCACACAGCTACAGGTAAAAACTTCCTGTCATCCCTTGTGTTCTCCCTCCATCCTGAAACTTCCACCAATACTATTACACTTCTTCTGCCTGCTACTAGAATTCTGTTCATGATGGTCGTGTTTACCTCTCAGCTATACCAACTATCCACACAATTCTTGGCTCGTAGAAGGTATCCAATAATATTTTTGGAGAAAAGTAGATCTTTAAGAACAACTGTTTTCACGCTTGCCTAGTAAGCACAAGGTCCTGGGTTTGGTGCCCAGCTCAAAAAAAAAAAAAAAAAAAAAAAAAAAAAAAAAAACAACTGTTTTCACAAACATGGCTAGGTGACCCTCTGATGGGTATTTCCCACAGCTGTCACTCTTCAGACTCATTCATTCGTTTTGGCTCCTGTTTCAATTGACAAAAACCATTCAATGCTTGTATTTACAAGTGTCATCATCATATATGCATCTTCATTCGATATATTCTGAAAGTTGAAAAGTGATAGCAGCCCTTGCCTAGTTTTTCTGCTTTGATAAAATGTTTATGTTCACAAAGACCATACTGAACTCATCTAAGGAACGGAGAGCCACAAGTCCAAAGCTGTAGTATGACTAATACTGGGTTGTGAAAGTGGCCAGAGAAGCTATTGCTGATAGTTTCTCCATCGAGGAAAGAGCTAACAATGAGTCATTCAAAGGAGAAGATATGAAGCCAGGGGTGTGATGCAGGTCTGTACAGTCTGTTACTAGGAAGGCTGGGATAGCTTGGGTAACACAGCCAGATTCCTGAAGAAAGAGATGAAAGGAAAGGAAAGGAAGGAAGGAAGGAAGGAACGAAGGAAGGAACGAAGGAAGGAAGGAAGGAAGGAAGGAAGGAAGGAAGAAAGGGAAGGAAGAAAGGGAAGGGAAGATGGTCAGGAAGGAAGGAAGAAAGGAAGGAAGGAAAGAAGAGAAAAATGAGAACAAAGGAAATGAAAGAAAAAGAGCGATGTAGATACTATCCTTCACTAAAGCATTCTCTCCAAGGTGTTACAGAGAAAGAATCAAACTCAGTGACGTCAGCATCTTCAGAGTAGTATGTCACATGGGCATTTTTCAAAGGAGCTAGTATATAAACTCTGAAAACTCTTTTCTTTCTTGTTTCTGCTATAATGTAATGTATTGATCCAAGGTCCACTATTTCATGCCACTCACATGCTTCAGTAATACAGGGGATTTATTTTTATCCTTTACTTCAGAGAGCTGTGTCCACTCTCCCTCAGTATAGAACTACTAGTTTTCTCTGTTCTTCCCTCTCTACATCCTGGAAGCTGGACAATGGGGTTAACAAGCTGACTGTTACATGAAAACTGTATTTCCATTAATGTCATCTTTTTACTTGTCCAAGGTCAGTGGAGGAGATTTCTAGGGGAAAAAAAGTTGCTGGTGGTAAATCAAATAAATTAAGGTGAGTGGAAGGTAGTTAATCAGTTGCTTACCTCCCCTTGGGGAGTAGTCAATGTTGAGATTTGAAAATAGCTAGGATTTTCATAAGAATATTTTTTTGCCCTGATAGATTCTCATTCAGGACTTTATGAGGACATCTTTCCCTACTGAGTTATTTTACATAAAATATTGAAATATGAGCCTGCAGGGGTAAAGAGAAAGACTTGTAGACTAGATTAGTATTTTAGTTTTGTCTTGGTTAATATCCTTGATCTTACATTGATACCCACTCCTTTTCATCCAACATTGATTACCTATTACTATTGTAAATAAATGCCTACTTGGTAGGGTAATTGTCTGACATGTATAAAGCCTTCAATTGGATTCTCAGCACAGTATACATTGGGTGGGTACTATGGAACATTCTTACAATCCTAACATCCAGGAGACAGAGGCAGGAGGATCACAAGAGCACAGTCATCCTCAAAGATGTTACTGAGCTATCAGAGAACTTTCTTCAAAATCCATAAACAAGCAAACAGCCTGGCTCCCCCTTAGGCCAGAGCATTAAGTCCATATTAACAGGTTGTAAGATCCAGGAGGGGGCAAAAAGAAGCCATAGTTCCTCCCCTACCCCCTTCACAAATCAGCAGGTGCCCTCCCCTCCTTCTCCATAAACAAGGAAATGAGTGGATATTGTGGAATGAAGAAGTTAATTACAAGCATTTCACAATTTCCTCACTGGTGTAGTGAGGAAGTTGCATCCATAAATTGCTGAAACAAAACATCCCCAAAGATTTTTTTTTTACCTTGGTTGTATCAAACACAGCTTTAACTAGCTGACAAGCACAAGATGCATGAACTCTCACCAGCCTGTGAACTCTTTGAAGTGGAAATTATGCACACAAAGCCAGCCCATGGCAGCAAGTCACAGATGTCACTTTTGGCCTCACCTGTTCATCTCTCTCCCAACTGGGACAAGTGCCATAAGTACTCAACTTCATGTAAAGTGCGAGGCAGGCATTCAGACCTTTCGGGCTGCCACTGATCTCAGGGAAGGTCTGAACCATCCTCTGCTTGCTTATAATGATCTCTTGACAGGTAAAA